>NC_087204.1:42950750-42973250 GCF_015104395.2 Macrobrachium nipponense
TATATATATAGTGTATTTATACCTATGAGTAGTTGACTTAAAGGAGTAATTCGATGTTAGAAGAGGAATCAGGTGCAGTGATGCATTTCTTGAGACTTGTCGCTTAAGATTTGCTGATCAGCGCGTTGTTTACAAAAAAAGTAGCAGAAGTCACTGTTGATCATAGGAGAATGTTGGTATCCTCGTAATCTGTCACCTTAAGAAGCAAAACTGGGGAAATTAAAGTTAAAAACACATTATTTGGAGACAAAGATAAACTTAAAATCAATAGAGTCAGCAAATTTGAACGCAAGCAAATAAGCTTGCATATACTTCGTCAAAGATTTAGGACAGTGTGATTATCGAGTAGAAAGAGATTTGGTAGGCGGAAAGGCTAAAGAACAAACCAATTTTCCCTCGGCAGTCATTATGGCTTTGATTCGTAGAGGTGAAAAATTGTCTAGGACCCGTAGGGTGTGGGGAGTAGGGGATGTGAATTCTTGTTAGCGCCTCCTACCTGTATAGTCCTCGTGGAGTGGCAAACGTTCAATGTGCATCGCTTCCTTTAGTTAGGTCGTTGTTAACGGTGAAAGGGTTGCACGTTAGACCTCAGTGTAAGGGGGTCATTCCTCTGAAGTTTATTGTATGCGCTGAATGGTTCGCAACAGTAAGTGTGTGAATTGGTAAAATTGCATTGAATTCAAGGAGCGCATTTCTCTCTCTCTGTTGTAGTAATATGTGTCTTGTTTGTTCGTTCTTTTGTATTTTCAGCAGGATTTAGATTGTCAGTACGAGGAAGGTAGCTACTGTCCTAATAATGTGATGGCAAGTGAAGTAGTCTGTGTCAGTAGGCTTAGTTTCATTTCGCTAATTGAATTAGTTGAAATTTTTATCTTCCACTTTTTAACCGTTAGTTATTGACTAGACAATGCTTATGGCAGGTTCGAGAATAGATTGTAAATAGTGTTTTTTTTGGTAAAGAGGCAATCATTCTATGATGGCCTTTTGCAGGCGACTAGAGTAAAAGTCATATCTGGTTTTATGAAAGTTTTTCAAGCTTACGTTAATTCCTATGTAGACTGAGAATGACTGTAACTGAACTCCTGCTGTCAAAGGGGATTTGGTATGTTTTTCATCCATCAGTTAACGAGTGAAAAGTCAGCTTTGTGGGTGAAGATTTGATCTCAGACACAAAAGACCGACACTGAACGCGGAAAAAGTCAAGGCAGTAGAAACGCCAGCAGCAGCATTGCAGGATCATAGCCTATTACGTAATAGGACATTTGGGGGGAAACAAACAAACAAACACAGACAGACAAGGAAAGAACGCATGAGAAGAGAATTGGAGGAAGAAACGAGTGTTTTTCTTTTCTTTTTGTGGGGAGCTTGTGCGGCGAGGGGAAGGGAGGGTAAGGGGCGGGGGAGAGGAGAGGAGGTGGGGGGGGGGGAAAACAAACAGCATCAGGAGCATGTGTTTACTCTCCAATTCCCAGTTTGAATAAAAAGATTTCTAGAGGCCTTAAAAAGCAGTCGGCGCGAATGGGAAAGCTGGATGTATCAAATGGATCAACGACAGAGAGTAACAATGATCATTTGTTTGTTCTCGCCGCCGCCACCGTTGGCGGAGGGAGGCGGTGACGGCGGCGATGGTGGAGGTGGTTGTGGCGTTGATTATGTCTCTCTCTCTCTCTCTCTCTTCTCTCTCTCTCTTTGTTTTCTTCGTATTAAATATAGAGTGCGTTCTCTCCCTTTCTCATTCTATTCTCGATTGTCCTTTCCCATTATCCTGTGTTCTCGCCCTCTCTCCGTTCTCATGCCCCTTATTCTGTCTTCTTTACTAAGAATTCTCTGTCTGTCTGAATGTCTTCCTTCTTCGTCGTATTATTAAACATAGATTGTATTCTCTCTCTCTCCTCTCTCTCTCTCTCTCTCTCTTCTCTCTCTCTCTCTCTCATATACTCAAGATTAATTGCAGTCCTGCTCAATTGATTAAAAGAAAATAAAACGAAATAGCTGCTAGAGGATATTACATTATAGTACTCATTGAAACTGAAAATCGGGCTGCTTGTAATGCTGTGCATGAACCGAACATCACCAACCAACGAAAAATGATAGACGAAACATTAAAGGATTTGGGAAGGCTTTCAGTGTGACTTTTTGGTATGAATATAGATCTATGGAAATAGAAATCCACAAGGTTATTGAGTATAACTTGTTTACTTGTAGTATTTATATAGTATTTATGTTAGTACTCGAGTACTTTCAAGCCTAAAAGTACTCGAGTGTTAACAAAAATACAATGTGAGTACTTACAGGAAAACAGGTTTTACTCAATAACCTTGTGGATTTCTTTTTCCGTCTTCAGAAGAGAACTGAAAGAAGTTTTTGTTTGGTTCAATATAGATCTAACTCAGTGAATGAGGCAATGTTAACCAGCGGAGCCATAAATTAGATTATCAGGAAATAAGCGCAACAGAGTATGGATTGAAGGAGATTACAAAAGAGAGAACGTTTTGCATTCAAGGGGAATTGAAACAGAAAAGCCTTGAAGTACCTTAGGTCATCCAAAGAAAGAAAGACCATACTTTGCATAAGGAAAGTGATAGTGACCTATGGATATCCCTTTGTCAAGAAAAAGGGGCTTTGTAATGAATAGAAGGGCGAGAAAGGGGAGGGAGACGCTCGAGGACGACAACGAGTTTAAAAAGGCTTTATGCGGGGAAATGAACTCGGTGATGGATGGCTTACCGAAGGAGGGAGATGAATTGCTGTAGAGAAAAGTCATGAAAAATGGCACTGGAAACTCCTCCCTCTTTCTCCTCCTCCTCCTCCTCCTTTCAGGGGAGAAAAACATTGGTCGTATACTTCTTTCTCCATTACGAAGAATAATAATAAAAAAAAGGAGAGTAACGAATGGAACTTGCGAAGAAATGATAATGGCTGGAAATAACCGCAAATGGGCAATAATTTCTCGGGTGCTCATCAGGACGCTATTAATAAAGCTGGTGGCCGTTGTTGTAGGTGTGCGCCTTCCTTCGTCTCTTCATCACATTGTGCAATTAATTACCACTGGTTATACCCCCTCCCTCCCCATCCTCTTTGCAATCCCCTCCCCCTCCCCCTCCCCGTAGCTCTCTCCTTTCATTCCTTTCTTCGCCCTCTCACGCCGTATGGCGTCACCCATTCCCTTAATTATATATTTTTTTCATTTGCTTCTGTGTGTCTCGTCTTCCGTCGTGTACGTGTCCCATTCCATTCAATTTTAGCGTTGTAACTAAAGAAGAATAGAGAGAGATGGCCATCCTATACCCAAGGGAGGCGCCTCTGGGTGGAGGGAGGACTTGGCAATACACCTCCCCTATCCCCCCCGCCCCCCGCCCCCCTTTCAGCTCTTTCTCCTGTGTTTACATCAACGGAGATATAAAGAAACATTGGAGCATTCAAGGAACTGACTGGAATACTTTATATTAATCCTGGCTCTGAGCTAAGCTGAGCAGTGCCGTCGGTCGTCCTGTCTGTTCCTCTCCGGGCGAAGGCAGTCGAGAGAAAAGTCTCGAGAAAGAAGAGTGATGCCCCGTGTTGCAGCATCAAGGAGGAAGAACTTAGTGATAAATAAGCCACCCAGGACAGCCGTTTTCCTTGGGGGATGATATCATATCTCAAAGGAAAGGAAGAAAATAAAGTGCAAAATGATCAAAATGGTTGGGTCCTGTATTTCTTATGTACCGTACATGGTCCTGCAGGATTTTATAGGTGATATACGACTGATATTTGCTAAGAAAGATAATTACTGTTTTTGCAGTACGCTATAGTGCAATTAAGGCTACGTAAAAAAGAAGCATTAAAGAGATATGATCTCTGGAAATGCCGATGATTAAAGCGACGTTCATCATTAAGAGGGAATTACGCGATATGGACTTCTGGACATGGGAAGCGAAAAGTATTGTGAAAGTAACTGGATTCGATCTTGAGGCTTGGCTACCTGTGATGCCTGGCCTTCTTTTTTTTTTTTATTAAGGAATCTCTCTCTCTCTCTCTCTCTCTCTCTCTCTCTCTCTCTCTCTGAAGATGTACTAGCAACTCTCTGGTAGACATTAGAGGTGCCTCACACTGAGGGACCTGGGGCAACCCGAACAAGATGTAAGGTCTGTAAGGTATATATATATATATATATATATATATATATATATATATATATATATATATATATATTTATAATGTGTGTGTGTGTTTCAAAATAAAAATTATAGCATATGAATAATTCTTACTAATAGGTCTCATCTCTATAAAGGGGAAATATGAGAGAAAGAAAGACGTTAGAAATTACCATAATTTTTTCACGGTAGATTTTCATTCATTGACACATACATGAAACAAATTTCAGCCCATTGAACCCCCTTCATTCGCTGTTGCACTCGATTACATCTTGCATAATCTCGAGGTGTTTGAATATCATTGACTATCTGGACTTCCCTCCACTCATCAGGTTTAAATGCTCCCTCTCCTCCTTCCTTCCTCCCTTCCCAGGAATTTGCCTAATTTACGAACCTGCCCTCATCCACTTCCTTCACGTGATAGAACGACATTTGAATGAAATATTTTATCGTATCTTATTTACTTTTCTAGTCTCTTATTCCACTGAGACAGTTATTGTTAACGCAAACAACTTTGTGTGTGTCATTGCAGTCAACAGTTCAGCAACAACAGTAAGGTCAGCAACACTTCATATCTAACTTTTGCCTCATCGGTCAAAGTATCTCTTCCAAACCTTTTGCAAAACTCTAACTACCATTATAGCATTAATAGGCCTGTTATTTATTCATTGGACATCCTATTGCTGTCTGAAATACCTACCTTTCATGTCACTTACTGCTGATTCTTCACTATAAATTACTGGATCTTTTTGTGTTATTTTTCCATTACTTTCTTTTAGTCATTCACAGTCGCAGTTTTTATAGTATAACCGTTTCTTCTTTTATAAAAAAAAATTAGTTTATGGAAATAAGGGAAACTCACCAACACACAATGGAATACAGATGAAACATGTCAATGGATGAATGACCTACAGATGAATCGAGCGAGGCAGTGAATGGCAAACGGGTGAAGCGAGTTATTAGTAAACGGAAGGAGAAAACAAGTTAACGAACGACAAGCGGATGAAAGAATCAAGTTCATAAATAGTTAACGAATGAAACAAAGAAAGAAATTATATTTTTTTTTATGTCGCAACGCGGCCTTTGCCTCGACGCAGCTAAATGTCTGATATTTTTCTCCTGCCAACTTTACCAGACTTTAAGCAGCGTTCAGAACTTCGTCCCACTAGTGCTTATATCTTGTACTAAGTTTTGGGAAGGCAACCCTACCTCTTCCGGTCCTTAACCCGTTGCTTCCACTGGAGGAAAAAGAAGCCCGGTGAAGGAATATTTATGACCTTTTATTGAACTTGCATTGTCGTGTTTTGGGCCAACATTAGTTTGACAGATACTTATAAGTTTATTTCATTTTTTTCAAAAGTTCTTTAGGTCAGCAGTGACAAGAAATAAGCTGGAAATCAACAGACTGAAGTGATGCGAAAAATATTTTATTTACTTACATTTTTTATGAGGAAGGTTAAAGCATGTATTGTCATTTCTCATTGTTTTATGCTAGAAGGATGAGTGCCATTGCACTTTGTAACAGAAAGAGAGAGAGAGAGAGAGAGAGAGAGAGAGAGAGAGAGAGAGAGAGAGTGCATTGGTTCAGTGAGATAAGAGCCAGGTCATTATGGATGAGAAATGAGGATCTCTCTCCTCTCTCTCTCTCTCTCTCTCTCTCTCTCTCTCTCTCTCTCTCTCTCATTTGTCCAATTTCAACATCCCTATTTTATTTATTTAATATGTTTATTAATTTTATTTTATGACCGGCAAGGGACAGTACAGACTTGTTACATAAGTTTTGACGTAGTAGCTGGGCAGTGCCTTTTAAAGGTGGGCTACTAATGATATCTGTAAACACAGTTTGATGGTAAATTTTTGTTCTCTCTCTCTCTCTCTCTCTCTCTCTCTCTCTCTCTCTCTCTCTCTCTCTCTGTTATGTGCATATAAAACAAACGTTTCGAAATACACTTGTTATAAAACAAGTCCTTTTTGATGGCAGTTTCTTGTGAATGCTTAGTTTAAACAGTGAGATGCTCTCATTGGGAGATCTAGACCTTTCTTTTAAAAGAGAGTCGTGACATCATTCGAAGTGACTGTATACCAAACAATGAAATTTATAAAATTTGTAATTTGTTGTGATTTTGTGAAAAGAGAATGATCGTTGTATGTGGATATTTGTATTGAAAGAATGTATTTTGATCATCTTTATCAGATAACATGTACGTATAGATAAAAACCATCATGAAGAACTAATATAATCTTCTTTGACCCCTACCTTATTATTATGAGCAAGAGGACATGGCCGGCCTCGAAAGAGGCCAGATTATGAAACAAAAGAAAAACGGGAAAGACTTCAAGGAAAACAAGAAAAAGTAGGGAAGAGAAAATAAACCTTTGACTGTTGACTTTGATAATGGCCTCCTCGATGTCAACATATTTTTACTTGGCTGGCTTTTCCTGTCAGGGATCATAGCGACGCTTGTCCCTCCCTTTCTATTCACTCCCCCTTCCCACCCCCTCATACCCCTATCACACTACATATGGGCTGGACACTTCCATACATCCAGGCGTCGTCTTCCCTTTAAATTTTGTCAAAAGGCGAGGGTGTAGAAGTAAGGCTTAGTGAGATATTCCAATTCAGGATTTTGAGAACCCGAGAATGCTCTTTAATGGAACCAAAGAGATACATTGATTGACTTTTCTATTGTTGTCAATCCAATATTTCGATATGTAATAACGTTTAATCTCTCTCTCTCTCTCTCTCTCTCTCTCTCTCTCTCTCTCTCTCTCTCTCTCTCAAATTCACTACGAACAAAAAACGAAAATTATTTATGTATACAAAGCCTCGCGTTCAATCATTGCAATAATGCGATATAGAGGTGTGCGGAAAGAGGGCCTGCGTATGCATCTATTGTTGGCAGGAGAGACCAGTTTGCCCCGTCACAATGCACACGGTGCCGGCGAAGAGGGTGAAATCCACTTTAAAATTGGGGGGAGTGGTATTGCAGGAAAGCGTAAGAGGGAATGAATACGAAAAGAGGGAACCCAGATAATTTCGAGAGGGCTGGAGAGCTTTCGGAATGGAAAATGCCTGGAATTATATACGAAAGAAAGAGAGAGAGAGAGGGCGAGTTTTTACTGTGTCTGTAAGCGAGAGAGAGAGAGAGAGATTTGACCGTAGCTGTAGGAGAGAGAGTTTTGACAGTATCTGTAGGAGAGAGAGAGAGAGAGATTTTACAGTAGCTGTAGGAGAGAGAGTTTTGACAGTATCTGTAGGAGAGAGAGAGAGAGAGAGAGAGAGAGAGAGAGAGAGAGAGAGATTTTACAGTGTCTGTAGGAGAGAGAGGGAGAGTTTTGACAGTATCTGTCGGAGAGAGAGAGAGAGAGAGAGAGAGAGAGAGAGAGAGAGAGAGAGAGAGAGAGAGAGAGAAATGATTCCCCGATATACTTGGACAGGTGCTTTTGTCGTTTATCAAAGAGTGAACGAGAGAGAATGTCGAAAGGAAAATATTTGAATAAACGGCTTATGTAAAAGAAGAGTTAGAATAGGCATTTTATTTTGCTTAAACGTAACTAAACGGTTGTAGATGATGTTATAAACAACTGATTGGTAAAACTGTGGATTGGTCGATACAAAACGCAAGTCAATGCACTAAATATTGCTAGAATGTGCGTGCGCGTATGTGTGTATATGTGTGTGTGTGAGAGAGAGAGAGAGAGAGAGAGAGAGAGAGAGAGAGAAGAATGGCTACAAAAGAGAAAAATGAATGGTTTCAGTGGAAATAGTTATCGGGTATTTAAGTAGCAAGCTTGAATGGGCTTGTTAATGCGTAACATTATTTCGTACTACTTTACGGCTTAGAATACTGGACTTTTCCATCAGCCTTTATGGAGAAAATGGCAGTATTCAGAAGGAAGTATTTTTGTTCTTTTAATTCTCCTTCGGTCTAAGGTTACAAACAATCCTCTCTCTCTCTCTCCTCTCTCAGGGATATTACGATTTTACGGTGCGTATAGGAAAGACGAATCTGACCGACTCTTAATGTGCTCAACCTTTGTCTCACGTCTTTATACATGGAACCACGGTCCAGATTGCTAGACCGTGCATGGAACAGTGCTTCAGGATACCTTTAATTGCATTATGAAGAAATGCTGCTTTTTTTTTTTTATTTTGTTGGTGGTTAATTAAGGTTTCAACTTTTTGGGCGATGAATTCATTAAAAAAAGAAAAAGAAAAAAAAAAAAAAAAAGAAGTCTCCTTCAAGAATGCGTAAGGCTCCGAGCGGACTTAAGCATCCGTAATGATGATAAAATCAATGTGCCGTATTTTATAATATATATGCTTTACCCTTATGGCTGCCGTTGTAATTATACGAACGCCAGCTCTCTCTCTCTCTCTCTCTCTCTCTCTCTCTCTCTCTCTCTCTCTCTCTCTCTCTCTCTCTCTCTGACCGCTAACAGCGAAGGTAACGCTGCATCCACCTGTTGATTAAGAATCTGCTTATGGAAATAGATGTAATTGCATCCGCTTAAATGAAACAACTTTGCTAGTGGCTTCATCGCCTCGTGAATATTGTAAACACGACCTGTCTTCTGGAGGCCCCACTGGTCAGGGGACTGAACTCGTTACAAAAGTTGAAGTCATGCATATTAATCACACATTTGTCTGTGCAGGTGCGCGAGCTCTCTCTATATATACCATACATCATACCATTTTCCTATTTATAATATATAATATATATAATATATATATATAGATATATATATATATTATATAAACATGTAAATTGATGCGAATGTCGCCCTTTGTAAGTCGCGGGTGCTCGTAAGTAGAGCAATTATGTTTCACCAGAGATGCATCCTAACCTAGCCTTTGCTTAACTTAATCTGTCCTATGTGCCGTGCCGTGCCGTGACCTGCACAGGGGCGTAAGGGCCTGGGGTGAGGGGGGGACTTCTTGTGTCGCAGCTCCCCCAACCAGAAATCATGCATACCCGACCGTGTGCGGAACTGTTCTGCAGCATCACCTTTTAATGTAATTGATAATTAAATGAATAAAATTGCTGGTTATATATATATATATATATATATATATATATAATATATATATATATATATTATTCATATGTATATACATGTGTCTCTATATATGTATGTGAATGTGTTGTTTCGTCGCACGACTTTTAACTTTTTGAGGTGAGTTGAGCCAGATGTGAAGAGCTTTCCAAAGCTCAAGAAATCTTGGCTCCAGATGCCGCTGGCACCTGTTTGGAGATGGACATATCTTATACGGATTCGTAAATTTTTAACAAGGAAACAGTGAGAAATCTGCTTATATTAGAAAACTATTTGAAGTATTTAATGTGCATATGTTATCGGGTGAATTTATCCCATTAGGATAGGTGGCATTTAAGTTTGACACGTACATAAAAATGACGTTTGCACACATACGTGTATGTATTTGCTGAATATGTAATCCTTAAATGTATGTAACCAGTATCGAGCATTAAATGTTAGTGTACCATGTGATTGCAGTCATGCTTGCTATTCTACATTGTTAAATGCCTAGGAGGGATCTCAAGCATCACAGCCGCCCAAGAACGGCTCTGAAGGGAGCGAAATGCAAAAAGAAGCCTTTCGTGTGATTAATGGAGAGTAAGTGAAGGTTCACCAGTCATCCTTCACTTGGATGGTTGATGGGGCTTACAACCTACCCGACAGAGGAAGGAGGTCTCAGAGGTCACTGGGTTGGGCGGCAGGATTGTGGGATTGGAGGATGTTATGAAACTGGAAGGAAAGGGTACGAGGTTTTGGTGGCTGTTATTGTGGTACTGTACTGGGAGGCTTCGATGGTTGGGGACCCCAGTGTACTGGCAAGCCCCTTCAATTATACTGAAATTTGAGGGACTTTGGGTACCGGTAGCTAGGTTATCCTGTTAAAAGAAGAGATTACGGCTTGAAAGGGAAAATGAAGACGTTAGGAGGCGACTTGATGGTGGTAAAGAGATGAGTAAAGCTATGGGGTTTGGAAGTGAAGTCATCTTGTTGAAAGGAGAGACTAATATTGAAAGCTATAGTGGTCGAGTGCAGGAGGCCGTTGTTTTTTAATACTTGATTTCAAATGGAGATAGGCAAAGTGACAATTGCTAACGAGAACCAGAGAACTGATACACTAAGGGAAATAAAAGGTACTTCTATTGTTCATCATAAAGATGATGCTCAGAGGAATGCTGTATAACTAAATGATGATAGTCGTTGATAAAGTAGGGCGTTTGATAGTTTATGCGCTTATTCAGACAGCAGGAGTTCGAGCTATTGCTCAGTAATGTATATATATATATACTATATATATATATATATATATATATATATATATATATATATATATATATATACGTGTGTATGTGTGTGTTTGTGTGTGTGGGACTTTTTGGTCCAATTATGTTACCGGTCACGCCAGTAAAGGCTCAGGGTTTGACTCTCGTGGGAGACTGAGGTCTTTAGTTACATTCTGTTAAATCCTCTTTGTCCTTGTTACTGATATAGGCCGTTGATTGCATACCTGGTGGCAAGTCGACAGTTATGGGTGGCATGCCTGGTTTAGCACCTGGTACCCCTCTCTCGTTAGGTGAAAAAGGTGTAGGGTAAAAAAAAAAGTGCTTGTTTATTTCTAGTCCCCATGCGCTTGCGAACGTAACATTCTGCTTGTGAAAGGCATGCGAGTCATAAATATATTTATACATATACAGAAATATAGTGACCCTTCTGCTCGTGAGGGGCATACGAGTTATAAATATATTGTATACATGTGCAGGAAGATAGGGATTGTGAAGTGAATACCTAAACACCACGTTGCTTTCAAGCTCTGTGCAAGAGATGTAGGGGATGGATTACTATCGTATACGCTGGAAACGACGCCGCATTTGAAATACAATCACATTACTTATTCGCTTTTTCTATTGACAAAAGTCGGAAACTGGAAAAGTTTCCAGCGGTGGAATTTCATTTGATAAATTGGAAGGGAAGGAGAAAATCGGATTTTGAACCGAATACTAATTAATGGACGGTGAAAAAAGGCCAATAACTTGTAATAAGATAAATCGGGCAATGAAATCATTGAATTGGAGTTAGAAGCGGCCATACAACATAGAGGAATAATATGGTAGGTTAGATGTGTGTTGATTTTTCTCTTTGTCTTCGTTGAATGTTATCTGTTGTTGCTCGAATGTTATTAGAATAATATGCGGGACTGTCCTACTTACTGAGTTTGATATTGGTGATACACATTACACATGGTAGGTAGAGAGAGATAGAAGAGAGAGCTTAGAGGATTCTTGCCGTTCGTTTTTAAAAAACGACTTCGTCCACGTAATTAATTAGAGGAAACTTCCTTCAACTGAATATCATTCAACTCAAAGTTATGGCGCCGAAAGAAAAGGGTCAGGGGGAAATGGAGAGAGGGAGAGAGAGAAAGAGAGAATTCTGACTCTGCTCAAGAGAAAGTTTTAGAGAGCGAAAAAAATGTTGGAGTCTTCTGAGCTTAAAGAAAATTGTAGAAAAGAAGTTATAGCCCGGATGGGGCTGGGGAGGAAGGAGCTTTTGGGGGTTGGGGGATGGGGAGAGACTTGGGGGGCTACGGGGGGCGGGGGGGCGAGAAGTCTCCCAGGAAAAGGAGTATAGGTCTGAGAGGGTAGGTGACACGTGGGATAATTACAACAGACGATTAATTAAGGGGCAAACAAATGAACGTGATGTGTCAAGTGAAGCTGGGTGGCGGATGCCGCGGCGTTTTGGGCGGGATGCCCCCCCCCCCCCGCCCCCCCCCCCCCTCCCCCGGAGCTGGGGTGGGTGGGGTTGTGTGGCGCAATAAAAAGTTAAGCATTAATTATTTCTTCATAAAGTTGCGACACAGCGACGACATGAGGGACATTTGAAGTCGATAATACTAACAAAAATTAATGATTAGTCAAATAAATAAAGTTCTTGAATTCCAGTAAATTAAGTGTCGAAGACAAATAAAGGTGTGATGGGGCACAGGGCATGAGACAAGTTGAGTTTTGGGACTTCATTGTAATTCATCACTAAGTGCCATAAACATGAGATTTGTCGCGGAACATTACGAATTGAGGGACATTTTTATTTTTCCCAAATGTTGTTTTCCTTTTATTGGTTCTACTATTTCCTTTGTGAAGGGTTTTATCGGTTCGAATGCTTATATTCATAATGCAAGAGTTGATTCAGCGTTGCCTTTTTCCACAGTATCGTCAAATTTTATGGTAACTGTTATGACGGCCTTTTTTCGAGATTTAATGTCGGGAACCTTTTGCCCATTTCTGGTGTCATTTATTTGTCCCGGAATTCCGGAATTTCCTTGTCTCACAAAGGGAGTCAGAAAGAAATGAAAGACAACACTGCAATTTTCTGTTGGCTGAACAAACGCGCTCAAGGTAGGGAAGATTCTCGTGTGAAATATCCGCATTTGGGCTATTGCATACGCCCGTTGCTTGTTGCTGCCAACACCGAATTTGAGAGTTGAATTTACTTGCAGATTGCCGTCTGGAGGCTCCGATGTATTGGGGTGGGTGTGCGTGTGTGTGTGTGTGTGTGTGTGTAAGCGCAAGCGCGCGTGCTTTCGTATGCGTGTTTGTACATTGAGGAGCGTCATCCAAATAGTCACTTTGCCTGAAGGTAGTGGTCAGTTTGTGTAATCTGGCAACACAGAGTGGGAACAATTTTACCAGTCTGTTCTATCAGTGTTTGCCTAAATTTACTGGCAAAGGCCTGGCGGATGGTCTTATTTATATAATTGTTTCTAGTATTGGTTTAGGGTTTAGCTCATAAACAGAAATAGCCATTATCTGGAAAGTGTAGAGAGTAAAGTATTCCTTTCTTGCGATATACCCTTTGTTGAATAAAGGACATTATTCAATACAGCTGGGGTGATTTCTTCCTTGACTGACGGCTGTTCTTCCTGCGAGTACACAGTCTTTTATCCTTGAAAAATGGAATTGCAGGGGACAACGTTATGGGGCCTCTTGTTTGCTGCTGTTCTAAGATATTCTCAGTGCGTAAGTCTGTCGCATTCTTGATGGGTTTTTGTGTGTGTGAGTGAGTGTGTGTGTGTGTGTGTGTGTGTGTGTGTGTGTGTGTGTGTGTGTGAATTGTAGTGTGAGGGGGAATTTCCAAAGCTTGTAAATCACCGTCGATGTATGATTATCTTCTAACGTTTATAAATCTCTTGATGTGGACTTTTGACATAATTAACATTAAATTTCGATGGTGCTTCATGCGGTCAGTATTTGCACTTATACCTTTGTAATTGAGTGTTACACAGGTATAATAAGTTTAAAAGAGTATTATTACACTTAAGAGTTGGATGGACTTGTTGTTGCTGCCTATTAATTCTTTTCTTTGGCATCTGTTGAAAGATCCATTGATTTACAAAATGGAAAGACGCAGCTTTGGCTGTGAATCCTCTCTGAGATGAAACAACTCGCAGCTCAGACTCCTGGAAAGTAGTTCATGTATTCTTTAGTAAATCAATAATGACAATCAGTTGGTATGGTGAAATTATATTAGGTTTAGATTTGTCATAAGTTGATGCTTGCTTACTGCTTTTTTTATCGTGACTGGATAATTTTGATTAAAATTGAAATAAAAGGTATTCAGATTTCCGTGGTCTAAACAACGAAAATATTTTTGCGTCGTTCTCTTTCAATCATTGTTATCCTTATTTTATGGTTGCATTCCATGATATAGCTTAACCATGTACATATTATGGTAAGTGATTGTGGGAGGCTGTCCAAAAAGTGGAGACGGCATTTTATTATGTAACCAGATTCCACATTGCTATTTCGAGCCTCGTCTAATTTACATTCCATCATATCTGCAGCAATTTTGTTTAATTGCATTCGCATGAAGATGCTAGTTCATTGCAAAGTGCATATAACATCATTATTTTATGTTACTGATGTTGCTTTCTCCTTGAATTTAAAATCTGCTTTGCTGTTTTTAGATTTTATTGGAAGTGGTTACGTCACATTTTGTTCTTGGTCTTGTTAAAGTTAGTGTAGCAATCCGTGAGCACGCTCTGTTTTGTGACGTAATATGGAGCGGATTTTTTTTTTCTCCTTTTTGCGCTGGAAATAGGGCTATTTTATACGAATATTATTTTTTTCCACTTCGGGCTCGTGGTAAGTCTGTGAGTATTATTTGTAATATATATTTATATAATTTCCTACGTCATTGAATATTATTTGTATTATTATTTATTTTGTATTTCGCTGCATATTTGTGCTGTCGAAGCTTACTCCGGCCATTTCTGCACGTAATTCATGGGCATTGTCTATGAACAGCAGACCAAGCACACGAAACGCTTCATTTGCCATTCCCAGGCTAGTGATCCTTGAAGGGAGGGACAATGCCAAGACACACAAGCTTCCCGGATATCCTCGGCATCGGTTGAAAAGAAAACATTTCCTGTGGCCAGCTCAGTGGTTGGTTTATTTTTCCTTCTAGAACGGAAGTTCTAATTATACTAAGTATACACATTAAGCTCATTGAATAGTCAACGAAATATTATTAAGTGCTGGAGACAAGGGAATATTTTTCACGATGGGGTTAGTTTCATTAGAAACTCTCTCTCTCTCTCTCTCTCTCTCTCTCTCTCTCTCTCTCTCTCTCTCTCTCTCTCTCTCTCTCTCTCTCTCTCTCCACAGAAACACTTGCAGTTGATAATGGAGCCGCCAAGTGATGATTCAGTTGAAGTGCTTTAAATTTGGTATATCATTAAAGCACCCTTTCAGCTGTATTACTGGGTGACTGGATTGAAATTTTACATTAGCCTTCTTGTTATTGTTGTGTTGAGGTTGTAGTAGTTGTTAGGAAGTAATTTGTAGCCACTGAATCTATTCTTTTGTACAGTACCATTCGATTACAGGGAATGAGCTGTCAGAAGATTCTCTCTCTCGTCCTCTCTCCTTCTCTCTCTCTCTCTTCATTCCTCTCTCTCTCTATATATATATATATATATATATATATATATATATATATATATATATATACGAGAGAGAGAGAGAGAGAGACTAAATAATAGTTTTTCACAACGGAATCTTCTGACAGCTCATTCCCTGTAATCGAATATATATATATATATATATATATATTATATATATATATATATATACATACAGAGAGAGAGAGAGAGAGAGAGAATATCTGTGGCACCGTTATAACCTTCAGACCGAGGGAGACTCTCCCAGCGCAGCATTTAGGGAAAAAGTATTGGCAGGGGGTACTTATTTGAAGGGGCCCCTTCCCTTCTTATCTCGATTTCCTTGGCGAATATTTTTTGAACATCTTGCGCGATCCATTAGGTTTTACGAGCCAATAAAACAAGTGTTGTGAGGCTTATCCACTCAAAGATCTGCATTGGCTGACTGCCGTGGAATTTATGCTAACCCCGCCGGTAACAAATCATAATGATTCGAGAGCCGTTGGATTTGGGATCCCCCGAGCTAGTAACATGCTACGATTGCTCTTGCTGCTGGCCCCCCAAAGGATCCTACGCGTATCCGAAGCATACTGGATCCCTTCCTTTCTTCCCTTGAGGAAAGATCCCAGATAAAAGTCCCTGAAAAGCAGAACTCGACTCTTGGAAACTCACCAATAATTACAAACGTTCATAGCCATTTCTGTTGCTATTTTGCTGTTTGCCTCATATATCGCTGAGCGCCATCATCTAGAATTATAAGGAAAATTAAATACTCGAAGGTAAACACAGTAAAAAAAACTAACCTTAATTGCTTAAACACATGCACGTTTATCGTACTCTCTCTCTCTCTCTCTCTCTCTCTCTCTCTCTCTCTCTCTCTCTCTCTCTCTCTCTCTCTCTCTCTCCCTCCTCACGAACACACACAGCCTACTAGCAACCACTCGCGTCTGATCTTATTCCTTACGTCTGGACTTCTTTAGTGTCCCTCTTCCTCGTCTGGGCCGATTATACGAATCTGGATTTCATTGGAATTTATGTCTCCTGGATGATTTACGGGTCTCTTGGAAGGGGGAGGGGAAGTGGGAGGGATTGATTTATGTGGTTCCTGCACTTGTGATTTTTCTCCTCCATCATTTTGTATTAGTTCATTTCTTAGCTAACGTAAATCACAAACAGCTGGGCCCTCCTGATTTGCATTCACCCAGGCAGCTTTCAAAACGGCTTCTGCTTGGACTTGTCAGGGGGGACGTTGAGGCATGGTGGTGTAGTAGACGTTGAGGCACGGTGACGTAGTGTGACTGACGTTCAGAAGTCTCTTCGAATGATTGGGGATTTTTTTTTCATCTTTTAATTTGTATTTATTTCTGGAATGAAATTGCATTTACCGAAACGTGGAATCGTGGGTAATCTTGTATATTTGATACACAAATTCACAGAAAAGCTCTTAGTTTCAGAATCAGTCCTGATAAGGAGAATGTATTCTTGAAACGAATACTGCTTCCCAGATGGTTTTCATGATGATGAAGGGAGAAGAAAGTAATATAATTATGTCTATGGAATAACTTCCTGTTCAATTTAGACCTCAGATTACATGTGGCACCATTTTACATTTAGTGAGTTCTTACTGAAAGTTTTTGCAAGATATTTTTCTCAGCACATGTTTAAAAAGAGAGATTTATAGATATGTATAAACGTAATAAATGTAATTGTAGGTGAAAGGTTGCTTTTTTTTAAAGATTATTCCCAAATAGAATATAATTCGGAAGCAAATGAGAAGGGAGAAGACGACCTAGAAAATTCTGATAGAGGATGTGAAGATCTTAATATCCAGATGTTTCAGCGTGCTGCTGCTGATATATCTAGGTTAAATATGAAAAGGCTAATGTTATGTAAGGCTTCTGCACTAGGCTCGTTAAAAGTTTTAACATTTAAAATATGGCTGTAACAGTAACCGTTGTGTTTTGTTTCTCTAAAGAAAACCTGTTAGGAGTACGAATCTGTATTTAAATACATATATACATATACAAGATGTACAAGAAGTGCGTCTTTTATATGTATAGCTATATACACAAAACACACACACAACACACACACACACACACACACACATATATATATATATATATATATATATATATATATATATATATATATATATATTCAGTGTTTTTGGATGTGTTTTTTTTTGCATGTAAATCTTGTTGCAGCTTCAGCAGATAGAAAGGAATGTTTGAATAATAGGCCGAATCAAGTTTTCTTATTCAGATTGTTATGGGTGTTAATAAATAGCCCTATCTATGCTGGGTCGAATGAGGAGAGGATGTATGCTAAAGCTGAGCTCCTCTGGAAAGAGAGAGAGAGAGAGAGAGAGAGAGAGAGAGAGAGAGAGAGAGAGAGAGAGAGAGAGTTAATTTAAAAGTGATTTCGTGACTGGGAGGGATTAACAGCAATTAGTTAATTGGCGTAAAGTTGGAAACTTTTGACGTATAAGGCAAGGCAAAGGCCCTTGATATCTCTACTTACTGTCAGGGAATTCATCACCCGAGAAGTGAGAGAAAGAGGGGAAAAAGGCTAAAAGGCCAGAGGCTGGTAGCAATTAAGCTCCTGTGAAAGAGGAATTGAAACATTATCTTGATTAAATGGTTTGCTGTGCCTCTCTCACTCTCTCTCCCCCTTCTCCCGTCCTTCCTACCTACCTTCCTAGCCTCTGCGTCTTATCGACGTTACAATATGAGATTCTTATTAAAATTGCCTATTGTTTTGGCGGTAGATATGCCTTGTGCTCTCTCTCTCTCTCTCTCTCTCTCTCTCTCTCTCTCTCTCTCTCTCTCTGGTTCCCCTCCTCTTCCTCGGGATAGAACAATGTGTGTTAGTTCTCTCGAAGTATATATTTCGATCTAGGCTTTGCTTGGTGGTGAGTCGACTGTTTTAGGCCGCAACTAGGGTTAGGGAGAGAGAGAGAGAGAGAGAGAGAAACACAAATGCTTGTATCTATTAAAAAGAAGTTCCTCTTGATTTATACTCTGAAGTCAGACGGGTCTTGTTGTTATCCAAAAACTTAGGGTCCCAAAAGAATGGTAATCGTTTCAGAGAAAAGTGCTACTCGTGGGAATTCAGGAAATTAAAAACGCCTCTTTCAAAGTTCAAAGAGACATTTTTTGTCTGTGTGATTATCTGAACGCCATTTTTTTTCTTTTTCAAGCGGCAGATGAACAGTCATATGATCTGTTGGATCATCGGAGAACATATCAGAAAAACATTTGCTCTCTGTATTGGCAACTTGCATTTTCACGTCTGGAAGATGTCTGGAAGTTATTCATGATGATACGTAATAAACAGCCGAGTCCCTGGCTTATCTGTCAGGTTCGAGATACGATTCGTCCCGGCGAGAACGGTCTGTTGTCTCACGTTACGACTCGAATAGATGCCAGAAAGTGACAAGTTTAAATGCAAGAGTCAAGTTCAGCGCAAAGTCTTCGCGGATGAATATCTCTGAGAGAACTCGTCATTTTTCTCCGTTGTGCGCTTTGTTGGGGGCCGGTACCTTATGCCATCTCCCTCTCACCTCTCCCCTGCCCTAACTGGCATTTGAAGCTCTTAATACAGAGCTTATGTCATATACTCGTCACATTTCGTCAACGTCGATGGTGTCAGGACGGAGGCTGAAATGACGGAAAGATGACGCCGGGAGGAGGGGAAATGAGATAAAAACGCTGGCAAATGCTGATCCACTAACCCCTCTCGAGTGACGAGACCTCTTCGCATTCTCCTCCTATTAGAAGAGTAGTGAGGGAATATTCTTAGGAAGAAGAAGAAGAAGAAAAACTAGCGGAGGTAGGATATTCTCTGTGGGACAAGGTGGGGGTAGGCAGGATATAGTTCTTAGGGAAAGGCTAGAGGGAGATGGGGAAGAGGTGTCGGGGGGGGGGGGGGGTGGTCTAGGGAAATCTAGGGTAAGATAGGGGAGGTGGAGCCCTGTTCAGCGGGACGAAGGAGCGGTGTCGTCTAGGGGAAACGTGGCGCAAAATAAGGTAATTTTTTGGCATCCCCCCTATTCCCCCCCACCCCCTTCTACGCTGTTTTCCTCGCCCTTTCTAAGAAGTGGGGGAAGGAAATGGGTATACCTTCTTTAGAAATTTAATGAAGGCAAAGGGTTTATTATATGCTAGAGAAGGAAGTAGGGGAAAAGGTGGGGTTACAGGAAAAAGGGACGAAGAATTTTATATGAAAAGTTCCTAAAGTCGTAAAAGAGCCGCCGTTCGCAAGGCCCCTTTTTTTCATGCCTTTGTTTTATATTATTATTTTTTTCTCTCTCTTCCTTTTCAGAAATGGAGTTATAACCTCGTTCTGTTTTTTCCAGCCGCACAAGAAGCGTGATATTAACGAGCATTTAATGCAAAACTGCCTTTGTATCACGGCGCTTCTCGTTCCGTACTCTTAGTTGGCAGGAGTCGCTGATGTCAAGAATTTTGACGAAATCTGAACGACTATAAAAAGGGTTCTCGGGGAGACGTGGTCATTTTTTTCGACAAAAATATGCGGAATATGAACATTTATATTTCACCCTTTAATACAGAGACGATTACTCTTGAGAAAAAAATTGTATGTAGGATATGAACTTGAAATCAGTAAGGCTTAAAAACGAGCATGTGTATAGGTGTAAGTATTTATTGCATTTATCAATATCGGCCTTAATACAGGAATATGTCGAACGTGAAGGATGAAATAAAGGCAAAGAATAGTTACAAAAACACTCCGTTTCTTGAAATTCCGTAGCCGTAAATAGAATCCCGAAGGAGGCGAGATACTTAAACGAGTTAACTTCTTGCCCTCTATGGTAGTGACGTTCGAGGGCCACCTACGTTGGTTGATCTCAAAAGGAACTCAAAGACAAATGCTTGGGATCTGCGAGGCATTTGAACCCACCCTGCTTAGGGTATGCTTGGCCAAGCCCACCCAGTAAGTCACTAGAGAGTATTGCTTGTCTAGCTATAGTGGGAAGCCTGTTCCCTGTACTCACAGATGCCACCTGACAGAAATTACATACCATTTAATTTTGAAATGCAGCTGTACAATAAAGTTCGCTCAAACTTTTGAACAAGAAAGCTCTTCAGTACGGCTTATTTTTGGATATGGCTCTGATCTCTCTCTCTCTCTCTCTCTCGTTTTTTCGGTTGAAAAAATCCGAACTGGTAAAAGCAAACAGAGCAGATAATCGGGATCGCAGGCATACCATTAGAATTCTGATTGATTTTTATCCTTGTCAAATCATGGGTGTTGACTGACCTCTTTGGCCAGTGTGACTGGATTTTTATGCAGTCTGAAATCCAGTCTCCATCCTTTCAGAGGGGAAGTAAAGTTGTGACTCGATTAATATATATATATATATATATATATATATATATATATATATATATATATATGTATGTATGTATGTATATGTATATATATATATATATATATATATATATATATATATATATATATTTATATATTTATTTATTTATTTATTTAATACCCGCATCAGAAAATATGGTACGATTTTGATGTTGGCAAGCATGTAGCACATTATCGTATAAATATTGAGATTCATATGTTAACAGAAAGAACTCATAGAATTGTACAATTTCAAATTATTTAATGTTTTTGTTCATAAGAAAGGAGGAAGACGGAAGAGCATCTAGTGAATGGCGCACGTCGCGTGCGTATTCGGGCGAGTTCTCTGTCGTTTATCTTTTTATCTCTGCAGAGAACAGCACCCGACATTTTTCTGGATCATGGCAGGCTGTGTGCCAAGCATGTGCGTCCAAACGTAACGTCGTTTTGATATTTTGGGAAAAGATTGTTTTCCCACGAAGAATGGCCTGTGATATATCTTGAACATGTGCAGCCAATTCGTGCTTTATTTGAGCCAAGAAAACCTTCAGGGTTTTGTTCGAAAAGTTTTGCTGGACTGACTGACTCTCTCTCTCTCTCTCTCTCTCTCTCTCTCTCTCTCTCTCTCTCTCTCTCTCTCTCTCTCTCTGCTGGAGGAGGTTGAAGAACAAAAGGATTACTAAAAGAATGGAAGCTGTATGTAATCGTAAAAAAAATCACAAGCAGGTGTTGAACCAGATGAATTATTTACGTTTTGAAGGTGATTTTATGTGAGAGAAACGCCTGTATTGGATCAGAGAGAATATATGGGCGGAACATTACGTGGAATACAACACATTCTTGCCTTTCTTTGCAATGCTACCGTTTATGGATGCATATATATTGCCGCGTGCTCGTACTCGGACAGGAAGCAGAGCACCGGAATGAAAGTGAATCCACGGCGCGCTCCGTATTTATGAGCGAGTGTTCACATGACTTGGAATCGAGTCATTTTCGACTGCATTCGTTGTGTAGCGTAATTCACAAAGTCTCCATAATGAGAGATTCCTCTCCGGGATCGGGAAGGTATTATTAAATTCCATTGTAATGCTTCCCCGGGCGTTATCAGCTGCGACTGATAACAGCACCCCGGGGATGGAGTAAACTTTGCGAGGTTAAAAGGGTTCAAGGAGTCGAGATAGCAGCTGATAAAAAACGAATTCCTTAATTGGATTCAGTGTTCATTAAGCCGTGCCCTTACGTGCACTTGATGTTGACGAGGCAATTGTTACATCACTTGGACAGACGTATGAGATGTTGCTTGGGAGTTTCCCCGAGATTGCGGGCTACTTAATTTGGTCATTTGTTTGGTTGCGGTTGCTTTCAAATTGCAGAAGTCCCTTCTTTCTTAACCGTTTTTGGTGTTGTGTCAAGATGGTAGAATCTTCATCCACAAAATGGGCAACATTTCACATCTCAACAGGGGTCCACTATCATTATTCTCTCTCTCTCTCTCTCTCTCTCTCTCTCTCTCTCTCTCTCAGTAACCAGTAACCTATATGTAAATTTTATCCTTTCGCAAGAATCGGTTTTTCAACCTTTAAAGCCTCGTTTCAATCATCACCTATTAAGCTTTGTACGAAGTTTGCTGTAATACGATTTGTGGTTTGATCCAGCTTGCCTTACGTGAAGTTGTGCGGGAGCGTTTCTCTAATATGATTTTGTAATGTTTAAATCAATGTTTCCCAATTCCTTGTCATGGAAGCATCAGTGGTATCATTTCGGGCTTTCCTAACTTTTTACTCGTACAGAAATGTACAGTTTTTCTTCGGTGAATTTTGCAAAATGATTGAAGTTTATATAAGTAATCCCCTTGAAGAAAATACACACATACTTCTATGTATGTGTATATAATTATATATATATGTTATATAATTGTCAGTTTCCCGTAACCCCTAAGGTCTCTCTCTCTCTCTCTCTCTCTCTCTCTCTCTCTCTCTCTCTCTCTCTCTCTCTCTCTCTCATATATTGTATCTC
>NC_087204.1:42975750-43003250 GCF_015104395.2 Macrobrachium nipponense
GTTAAAACTAAAATAATACAATTCGTGTTGAAAGAATTTTATTTATTTATTTATTTATTTTATTACTTTTTTTGTCGCAAAGGAGAATTACAACAGGCAGGGACACCCGCGTGTCCGTAGTGTATTGCTGCTTGTTCTTTTTATTTAGGACAGCTACAGATATTTAGACCTTGATGTTGACTGATTGTATTATTGTCGCTGAAGGTAAACGTTGTATCACATTGCATGATATATAGTTTGCATGCATTCTATCATGGTTTAGGTCAGAAGGTTCACTACAATATTATTGCAGAGCAAATTATATTTCGTTATTATATTTCGTTAGTATTGCAGAGCAAATTATATTTCGTTATTCACCAGAGTTCGAAACTAGACGAGAGAGAGAGAGAGAGACACCAGTTTGCATAGTGAATTGTCGTTCTACAAAACGCTGCTGTATGTGTGTTTGTACGTATGAGAGAGAGAGAGAGAGAGACAGTGAGAGAGCTGATAGAGAGAGGAGAGAGAGAGAGAGAGAGAGAGAGAGAGAGAGAGAGAGAGAATTCCTGGACAAAAAAGAAAGGTCCCTCCTGATACAAGACCTGACAAGGAAGAGGAGCAACAGGCATCAGCTCACCACTAAGCCTTTCTTAATGAAAGCGAGATGTGTCCGGTGAGGAGCAACAACAACAACAACAACAGCAACAGCAGCAGCAACGGCAGGGGGAGCAACAAGAAGAAGAAGAAGAAGAAGAAGAAGACGAAGGACAAAAAAGTAGAGTAAGGAGAAAGAAAAAGACGACGACGAAGGACAGAAGAGTAGAGTAAGGAGAAAGAAGAAGAAAAAGACGGAGAAAAAAGTAGAGTAAGAATAGAAGGAGACAATGGACAAAAAAAGTAGAGTAAGGAGAAATAGGAAGCAGAGGAAGACGAAAGAGAAAAGAGTAGAATAAGAAGGCCAAAAAAGTAGAATAAGGAGAAAGAAGAAGAAGAAGAAGAAGAAGGACAAAAAAGTCGAGTAAGAAGACGACGAAGAAAGAAGAAGTACAAAAAGGTAGAAGAAGAAGAAGAAGAACACGGAGAACAAAGAAGAAGAAGAAGAAGAAGAAGAAGGACGTGAGGATAAGAAGGATGACTTGAGTGAATCATCACGAAGGAATGCAGAGTATCAGTGTAAGGACAACCAGCCCTTCAGTTCTACATCGTTGCAACAGCATTCCTTGCAACACTAGAGTTGAGTCTTCAATTTGCCGGAGAGAGAGAGAGAGAGAGAGAGAGAGAGAGAGAGAGAGAGAGAGAGAGAGAGGCATCATTATCATGCTTTGTCAAGGCTTTAATGACAAGCTTGCATTTTATTGATACACTTGTCAAGCGTTTTCTGTATTTGTTATTTTTAAATTAAGTGATACAGTATTATCATGATTTTTTTTCTAAATATTGCATTTTCATAATTCAAGCGAAAATAACAGTTCTGTTTGCTGTGCTTTTTTTTCGAGATTCAAGATGCACTATGTAACATTGAATCAAGGAACGGATGTTTATACTCGCGTTCAGAAAGACGGGTTAGCGTTACCATCCTGACCGGAAGTCGTCGAGTGCGGGTGAAGTAGGGTTGACAGGTATGTTCTACGACGTAACATTTACCTGATCCCTTCATGCGTAACTGATGCTCGACTGCGCAGTTCGGCGTGGACGCATCTTCTGCCATCTATCGGCAGTTATCAAAGCGAGTGTCGTGCCTGCCACTGTACTGGAAATGGCTCAAAAACCTCTTCTTTTTCCTTTCGGATATCGTGTCAGTACAATTAGATATTTTTCTTCTTGTTATGGATTTGCTCTAAAAATTCGTAATCTTCGAATGGTGTCTGAACTTTTCTAAGTAACAATGTCTTCAGTCACTTATTCTTTTTTCTTTCTTTGACAAGGGGGGAGGGTTTGTAAGTTAATTTGATAAATTGGGGATTTGATGAAAGGCTTGATTGAGAGAGTGATGGAAAACAAGACCTTAGGCCAAAAATGAAATGTTTGCGTTAAGGAAATTATCTAGGGCGTATGCATAGAGTACATTACTATATATAATAAAAGTGCGTTATTGTCGTAACAGTAGTCATATGGGAGAAGATAGATTCTGGCGTCGATACCACAAGTAAATCGGAACTTGATCGTTTACTGTCTTTGATAGAATTAGACACATTTGCTTAGTGTTATTTCGGCTTAATTTTTCAAAAGTTCTCTTTCATTTCTACCAGTTGCTGCTTCTTTCTCGTTTGCTTTCATAATACATATGCATTCCACGGATGTTGCGGTGGCTGCATATTAGCAGCAGCCATTACGATTGCAATGGATATCCTAAAGAGAGAGAGAGAGAGAGAGAGAGAGAGAGAGAGAGATTACAGGTTTTATTTAATGTGGTAACCGTAATGACTGGGAGCAGGACGGTCTGTATTTCAAGGTGTGAACGTGTGAAAGGATGATAAAAAATATCAAGTGGGCAATCGCTGAATTGCTAATAAGAAGACTACTACTCGATGTTGCTAACAATAGTAACAATAATGTTAATGATATTTTCCACTTTGTTGGATGTTCTAAGATTGATCATCCAGTCAGGCATGAATGCTCGTACAGCCAAAGCTAAGAAGATTCTCTCCATTTTCTGAATTGCTGTGTGTTCGCATTTCGAAAGCTATAACCTCAATTCTTATTTGCCGGATTTTCGATAATGGTTTAGGCGTTGCGCCGATGGACTTATCCTCAATCGCCATGGTCACCCGCCGATGGCAATGAGGAAGGCGTAATTGCCACGGCAGCCAGGGCTATGACCAGGCAACAACCGTAATTGCCTGTGTAGTGATAATATATATACTCCTCTTTAGGACTGCCCGGCAAATACTTATGATCAATAGAAGTCAACTACAAAGGTGCCGTGCGTTGGGAGTGGAATTGTGGGTCATTTTCTTTTTTCCGCTTCTGTGTATTCATGTTTACCGCGTCTTATGATTCCTGGTTGATTATGTATTTACATGTGAACGGGCTGTTTATGCACTTATGTTTGTTTAATGAAAAACTAAAAAATTTATTTAGTGTTTTTGGACGTTTCGTAGCCCTTCAAAATCATGGATTTCTCTCTCCATGCTACGTGGATATGTTAAATCAAGTTCAGATGACGAACCACCTTGTATATTACTTGCCGTCTTTACACGTAACCCTGTCACAGGTAGTTTTATATTCTGGGTACAGCCCTGTTGCACACAATGATGGTTCGCATACAGTTCTGCTTATTAGGGTGTTCGTTCTTTCAGTCAAAGCTCTCGGCGATTGTAGTAAATGATCCTTCTGTGTTTGAAGTGACTGACCTTTGGTGCGATGACGTCAGATAATTGAGTTGTACAATTCTTTTACTTTTCGAGGTCTATGCTAGTGACCTTTAATGTTTTCAAAGTTAAATTATTCCAAGTCAGATATCACATTTTTCTATGTGCTTTCATTTTTTCCTTCTCCCCTTTTTCCATCAACTAGCAGCTCTGGAAATCTCTCTTCCAGTTATTGACGAGTTCCAGACACGTTACTCCGGGACAATTAGCTTCCCACCCGTGAACCGTCTTAATCGGGGCCAATTGCTGTTCAAAATTCCCCCATTGCCGACGAGGGTGATTGCAGCACCCTGCCGGCTATAAAGGCGAGATGGACATGCCTCACCCAATTAGCGATGACCTTTAAGGGCTATTAGGGATGACATTATTTACAGCCGGTCCTCAAAATTGGCTCGAATGCCCCGAGTAATGAAACTATTGTCCTCTAGAACAAACCGAGTTAGCGCGCGAAGATGTGCTGGGGCTGATTTTGGGGGGAAATAGGCGCACGGAGTTACTTTGATCGAGCTATTTAGAGGACCCATTTGGAGGTTCGTGTATGTCCAATCTGTCCCTCTCCTGTCCCCTTCTCTCTTTGAGGTTCAAGTTGCGTCCAGAGTATACAGATTTACGCCATAATCTTCTTAAAGGTAACATTTGCAAGCATTTAATTTGTTTCATACGTGCACCGTCCTTGCTTCATAGTTATACAGATTTATTTCTCCTGGACTATAAGAAGCTCAAGAGCTGTATGAGTTTTTGTGGATTTTCACGCTTACGACCAGCTCCTATCGTAGAATTATGTGGTTTTATTATTGTATGAATTTATTATATCGTCCTTCCATAAGAGGGTTGGAGTCGTGTGTAGATAAGCTGCATTTTATTTTTAAGTCTTTTCTCCGTAAAGTACTTTATTTAATATGTTTTAACTTTTCTAAATATTATAATTTCATCATAGGAGATCCCTGCGTTTTTTCATGTTGTATGCCTCTTTCTTTTGCAAATTGAGATTTGTCTCAGTGACATTTAATGTCTTTATGCAAGGTTATATAAATTTAAAAGGATCCTCTTCCTTGTCCCCTTCTTTTCCGAGACGACTGGTATGTGGAAAGTGTAAACGAACTTTGTGTGTTATTTGCTCTTCCACCAATGAAAATTGATGAAACCCGATCTCGAGCCTCGGGGGGAGAGGGGGTGATGTTTCAGCTCCTCTCTCTCTCTCTCCCTCTCTCTCTCTCTCTCTCTCTCTCTCTCTCTCTCTCTCTCTCTGCGATATAAGGATAGAACCTTTTTTGTCAGCAGAACGCTTCATGGTTAGTGTTAACTAACCCTTTGGGTATTTAATGAAGATGATCAGGACCGGTAATTTTAGTCTATTGCTTTTAAAATGATTGTTTGATGTTCAAATCTGCTTCCATTGAAATCGCCCCCCTTTTGTAATTGCATTTAATTCCACATGATGGTGTTTTTAATGTCCTCTTTTTGGTGGCGGGCGATAGGCCTATCGGCTTCTTTTGATTTTAGCGGAGTCGAGATAAATTGTGCTGTAGTGTTAGTGATGGGGTGATGCTTTCATGTTGCCTTTCCTGGCCATCCTAATTTTACAGAGAGAGAGAGAGAGAGAGAGAGAGAGAGAGAGAGAGAGAGAATTTTATTTATATGTAAATAGAGTATACATAAAGGTTATATATATCTCATTTAAATAAAAAGTTATACGTCAAGTATATATACGTATATATGTATGTATACATACATACAAATATATTTATACGTATATCAGTTTTAATATGTAATGAATGAGGTGGAAGAATTTTCAGTGAAAAATTCGTAACTTACGGTGAAGCAATGAAAAGGATTACTGCAATAACATATACCAAAGTATTATGTTAGGGGTTTGTGATACGTTGGCTGAATGATGCATACAGTATATGAACCCACCCCACAGCGCCCCCCCCCCCCTCCCCCCCCCCCCCCCAATTAAAAGAAAAGAAAAATAAAAACTTTTCTGTAACTTTTCCTTTCATGAAAGATAACTTCATTTTTCTTGTTCCCACCAGAAAATTCAATGCTTTATACTTTGAAATATCTGATAAGCCTACTTTGTGTTCCAGTATGGGAAAAATGCCATGGAATGTTTTTTGTAATATTTTCAAATTTGAGCCTTTTCCCAGACATTCATTTCGGTTATTTGCCTTGGATGTGTTGTTGTAAGTCTCTCTCTCTCTCTCTCTCTCTCTCTCTCTCTCTCTCTCTCTCTCTCTCTCTCTCTGAGGAACGTCGTAGAAGTCGTAATGGGAAGGCCATTAAAGGGCAGGGACACGTAATTCGATATAACCTCATGGCTGTGATACCATCAGCGGAGGCCCCTATCATCTTCCCTTTCCCTCCTTTAATGCCTTCATTATCACATTCTTCCTTTCCATTCATACGTAAGGCCCAATGGTAATCCTCTTTCATGCTTGTTTGACCTCCTCATCCTCCACCATCTCCACCTCTATCCTCCCTCCCCCCTCCCTCCCTCCCTATTCCGTCTTCCTGTCCTCCATTCTTCATATCCACCTCCTCCATTATCCCCTCATTCTCCTACACCTCCTATTTCATCTCTCCTCCGTCTCCCCTTCCCGTACCTCTCGCTCCCTACCTCCCTCCTCCTCCTCCTCCTCCTCCTCCTCCTCCTCCTCCTCCTCCTCCTCCTCCTCACTCCCAAATAACATTCTCCCTCATTAATGATCGGGCACGCTCTTTGCTTTATAAATTCCTCATTTTGTGCTTTCGCGCGTCTTTATCGAATCATTTATGTTGTTTTACGAAAACGTCTCTGCTTTGGCATTAAATTTTCCTTCTGGTGCCAGATGCGGGCTTTTGTGGTCAGTTCAGTTTTACTTTCATTGATACAATAACAATGCAACAAAATGTCAGGGTTTGACCTGTCTTGATGATAACGTTCGCCTGTAGTAATACCAGACTAAAGGAGCTTATAGTTTTCTGATGATAGTGTAC
Organism: Macrobrachium nipponense; assembly: GCF_015104395.2. Taxonomy (NCBI): domain Eukaryota; kingdom Metazoa; phylum Arthropoda; class Malacostraca; order Decapoda; family Palaemonidae; genus Macrobrachium; species Macrobrachium nipponense. The sequence goes on from NC_087204.1 coordinate 42,982,080, forward strand.
ATACAAACATAAGAAATTCCAACTTTATCTTGAATATATATATATATATATATATATATATATAGAAAAACTCTGGAAATATTGTAAGGAAGACAAAATCGTCTAAGGAAACCATAAAATTATTTTTTACAGCTTTTTGAGATGTTTAGGAAGTGAGACAGGATGTCAAGTTACTGTACGTAAGTGTCGTAATATTCTTTATTCCGTTTCGCTGAACCGTACACATTTGTTAGTAAAACGCCAAGTGTCATATGAAGGAGAGTATATTATATTTTTATTGAAATTTTGATTATTCATGCCACGTCATACACGAAGACATTGTTTTCGTCAATTGTTTTAATACAATAGCATATTGTTATGCTAAAGATAAACGTTATAGAAATTTCTCACCCGTTTCTCTCTTTGTTTGGATATATGATTTATGATTATGTTCCTTCTGTAACTGACTGGGAACCCTACTGTTTTCTTCGGTGAATGTTCCGTTATATCAAGAATTTCTGATTCTTTCTATGTAATTAAAAGTCTCGTGTCGATTTATTTTTTCCGTTCGCTCTCTCTCTCTCTCTCTCTCTCTGTAGGTACGGTTTAAAATCATAGAGAGGAGCCTTTGATTCCTATTTATTTTTGTTTACATGGAAATTAGTCATACCAAGTAAATATTTGGCCTTATACGATTTAATGTATTTCTAGTCATTTTCTTAGAATAATTTTCTTTCGAGGAAAATTTGTCCGTACTTTATGTATCCATGACTACTGTTGTTGTATTACATTGTTGTAACGTAGTAAGTCAGTCGAAGCAAAAGAAATATGTCTATTTCAATCTCCTGGCTGTTAACAAGGGTACAAAGTATATCTTCCAGGTAGCACTTGATTAGATATTTAATCCTTATTATATTATAACACCATAGTGTCCCAACAGTACGCTAGATAATTGTAGTAGACTTTTTAAATTTTGCGGAACGAGGTCATTGTCAATTCAATTTTTCCACTTTTATATTGCAGTACTCGAATAAGTATCATCGACAGTAGTGTTTTGTGGGATCGAAGACTATATATATATATATTAATATATATATATATATATATATATATATATATATATATATATCTATATATATATATATAATATATATAAATTATATATAATATTAAGTTTTTTTTTTTTTTTTTTTTTTTTTCAAATTTGCGAAGAGACCAAGTAAGGCTTTTATGTCCATGCTCAGTTATTACAAGGAAATGGATAATAGTGAACTTCACATCTTGAACAATAGAAGAGTAAATGATACAATGGATTGGGTAGATGGTGATTTAAGTTTTATATTTTGTACTTAATGTAATTAAATGTGTATCTGTTTTGCTCGCGTTAAATTTCGATCTTTTCACTGACACTCAAATTAATTTATTGGCAAATTAGGGTATTTGGTTGCCCATCCCGTCGGCCTTTCTATTGAAAATCTGTACTTGCGAGCGCACTTCTTGTATATTGAAAAAATTGTAGCCGAGGGCGCGCAGCTGTTGCATGTAACCTACATAACCGACTTTTTCGGCTGGCCATTGTAAATTCTTCATAGGTAAAATCGTTTTTGCATTTTTGATGCGGAACGATAAATGAATTTTAATGTTGGGGAAAAACTTGCACCGAATAAATGCGCGGCAGCAGCAGCGGAAGAACGAAGGGCGACGCCAGACAGAAAATCCCTCTCAGGCAGCGGCTGCTGGGCCGCTTTTGTCAGCGGGAAATGAAATAAACAAACGGAGGGAGCACACACTTCATGTGTCGGCAAATCAGATGTAAAACGGAGTCCGGTTTGCCGTGAAAAAGACAGCAAGCCCTTCGGCCGCTTCAGTTAAAACCCCTCGGTCATTGCATAAAGAAAAGTTGCTGTCGTGCAAATACAAGTGCCATGGTAAAAAAAAAAAACATATATTGTGTTGCATAGATGAGTCCAGTACGTCCTCTTGAATGTGGAGAGGATGTAACTCAGAATATAGCAGTTGGAGGGTTGGCGGATGCCACCCCTACCCCTCCTCTCTCTCTCTCTCTCTCTCTCTCTCTCTCTCTCTCTCTCTCTCTCTCTCTCTCTCTCATGAGGGAAAGGGGATAGGTCAGCTTCCTTCCTTCAGGTCACTATCCATGCGCATCGGTCTTTAGCAAACTGAAATTTTAGCTTTTCATTATAAGCGTCCAATAGATTTTATGCGTATGTATTAGATTTAATTTCTGCTGTGTCCACTGTTTTTTTTTTTTCTATATCACCTCATTAGTTGACCTCCAGCATGAAGTAGTTCTTTGATGTATACGTAAGTTATTAGAAAGGTTTTGATAGGTATGCCTCATCCACGGTCTAGACCATGGCCTCATCCTCTGTGCAGCTCGAGACCGCTGATAGATAGCGAGTGTTCAGGCAGCTTTGATCCTCTGGTCTTCATTTGTTTGTCATGAGTCCTTATTATTAGTTTTTTATCTTCCCATTACGACGCTATTACTTTTTATAACAGCAAACATGCGAGGATAGCGAATTTTTAAGGTGTTCAGGTACGCTGGAGGTAAAGGATGAAAGTCTATCCTAATAACTTATGACCAAGGCAAATTGTGATGCCCCACTTCACTTCTTCAGTAATAAATAGCGGGTGCGTTCAGTAGCATTGATCGATTATCTTTTTTTGTAAGATATCTGTGAATTTCTACGTTATGCTGTTATATAATAATAGCAGCTTTCCTAAAAAAAAAATAATAATAAATAAATAAATAAATAAATAAATAAATAAGTAAATCATTAATTCCAACGTACGTCATTGGCATCAGTTTTTTTTTCTAAATATAACACTGCACAGCTTCTTCCATCAATTGCTGCCTGTTCTGTCACATTGGGATATTTTCCTTGCATGAAGCAACCTTCGTGAAGTTTAATATTTCAACGGAACTGTCAGCTCTGTCGCTATATTAAAGAAGCCAGTTCAGTGTTTGTGTTAACTTCTCTTTGCAATATTGACTTGAGAAACTGTATATGATTTATCTTATTCATTTGGGTGATAGATTGATTGGTTTTCTTGAGCAGGAAGGTATTTTCTTGGTGATTTAGGTTGTTGATGCAATAGCTTTCAAGAATGATTGTAATGTGTTGATAAAAGTTCATTATTTTTTTCGTATTTTAAATATTTACAAAATCAAGTATGTTACTGTTTAATCTTATGAGGTACAAAGGAAAAATTGACGAAGACAATTTATGCCGATTCTAGATGGAATTAAAACCGGAACATGTTTGAATGACAATGACCGCAAAGTCGGAGTTAACATTCGTGCGAATGAATCCGAAATGATTTGGTATAGCAAAAGGAATATATAGATAAAGCTAATCAAAAAGAAAGAAAGCAAAAATGAAAGGTCTGAGATTTGCGATGCGTTCTTCAAGGAATCATGTACAAGGACTAGTGAACAGAGAGTTTCTCAAGAAACAAGTTACCATGACTGGCTTCTTGAGCTGGTTGTAAGCATTAGTTTCCAGAGCTTATTAAAGGAATAGTTACAAATGAACTGCTTTCTCGAGCTTGCCAAAACACCGGTTTTGAACATTATAATCAAGTGCTTGTCAAGTAAACCAATTGCAAGAACTTTTTCTAGAGCTTGTCAAGAAAATAGTGAGGCGGCAACCTTACTATCTAGTGATAGCGTGTACTTTCCCGGTAACGTTCTCGGAATTGACCGGCCAATGAAGGAAACACATGTAACAGAGTAAAGGAAATGATTCAATGAATATTCCCTCACTCACATATAGCGTTGTATCAGATTTTAAGAAAATAATGAATGGTATAACCGCTCGCCTCACCTACTAACGAGAATTTTTCTTGCTGCCTGCATAAGAATGTAATTGTTTGCTAGTGCGTACAGGTTGCATTAAAAAAGAATATATTGTGATGAATCTCGAGTGAGACAGGACCTATAAACCAGATCTGGTTTAACCAAGTCATGGTGAAAATCACTGATTAAATGACGTACAGGACCACTTCGTCTCTTCAGTAAGAAGTGAGGTTTCTTCTTGTAAGTTAATACCAGTGTAGGGTGATTGATAGAAATATGCACTCGCTTGTTTTCCCTTTTCGGTATCACACCACGGATAGACAACATTCGGCCGGTTTTATATATATTTTGGTTGAATTTATTTATGCAAATTGCTCTTCATCATTTGGTTAATAGCTGCTATTATTTATAAGTATTTCAAGTGATCTGTAAACTGTCTTAGCTAAAACGAAAATTTCTTTGCTCCCGTGTTAATAGTATTATATTCTGTTTGTGTTACTCCAATTAACAAGAGCGAAATGAAATTTAAGACTTCTTCCTAAATGGATAGTTAAAGAATTGCTGGTATATATATTGAAAAATTGTCTGAGCCTACTGTTGATACCTGTGTAAGTGAGTAGAATGATCCTAAAGGTACGTTAGTAGATAAATAAAGAACTTATTTTCCAATAAAGCAGACGACGTACTTAGGTACACATAAAGGGGCTGGGAAAGATTTCATTATGTTTATATTGCTGCGGAAGTGTCCTATGATCATCCGGCCGTGTTTTTATAGTTCCTTGAAGAGCGTATTAAGCGCTCGTCACCAGATGTAATTAAGATTTCCGCGTGGTTCCTAAACCACATTATTAGACAGACTTTATACACAATAGGCCTCTCGGCTTTGTTCATGCGGGCGATATGGTAGCATCCGCACCCGGCCGTTTTCTTTGTACGGTTTTGTGTTAGTTCTTCCATTTGTTTGGATAGTTACTTTTCAAGTCAGAAGTGGTGTTGTTTCTTATTTCAATGGACTTAGGACAGTAAACTTAGTTTCCTATACAAATATTTTTTCACCTTAATGTGAGTCTCTCTCTCTCTCTCTCTCTCTCTCTCTCTCTCTCTCTCTCTCTAAGACTTTAAGAAAGATTTAGAGAACAAAATCATATTTAAGTAAAGTTCCGTGCACCTGGTTGGTAGGCGTTATAAAGAGCTTAAGTCAAGGAAAATTCTTGATGTAATTGTAATGATATGATGATACCCTTTTTATCTGCTTCAGGAAAACACTGAAGATTTAAAATGCAATTTCAACTCTATTTCATTATTACAGAACCCATTTATTAGCCAGATTTCAAGTTGCTCGTTGGAGCATTTATCAATTAAATATTATGCGTATTCTTATTAGTGTGTATGAAGCCATTTATGAATTATAGTTCAGTTTTACACTGCTCCATAGAGCATTTGATAGTGATAGTTACTGTGCCGTATTTTATGATTAAATTATTTTTCAGGTATGTGGTTATTCTGACGATATTGGAAACTCGCGAATTCCTTCCAGTTTTGGTACGTATTGGATTTATTTAGCTTTTTGTTTTTTTTGTTTTTTGTCGAGTAGGGTGGGGTTGGGGTGTGCTTAAGAAAGAAAGCAAACTCTGATTTATTTCAATTGGTCATTGTAAAAACAATGGAGAGTATAAAAAGTCCTTAAACATGGTATAGTAAATTTTTGTCGATAACTTATAACTCGGATTACAAACCGAGTTGCAGACACACATAATATTTATATTTTGGGCGAAGGTTTATTTTCAATTTCACGCCCGGCGGGACGGCTATGCACCTCTGTTTTATCTCTGCCAGTTCTGCATCATTGGACGAAATCCCCAGGTCTCGCGCGCCGTAGTTCATTCTGCCGTATAAATGGGACGAGTGTGTTGTAATTGTCGGCCACGTTCTTCCTGGTATACTGTAATTGCTGCATCCGCCAACTTGGTTAGTTGGAAGTTGCTCTTTTCTGTACGTTAATACACAGGATCTTTTTCCCTTTTTATCGGGGGATGTGACGTTGAGGTTAGATGGGCCGCCATATTGATTATCATTCCGGAAGTTATGTTGTGTTTTCCCCGTTAGTCATGTTTCCATTTTTGAAACGTTTAACTGTCCGGGAACCTAGACACTTTTCTTAATGGTTATTTATTTATTTATTTTTTTTTTTGGTTCAAATCTAAAGAGTTTTCAACTATCCCCTTTTATGTGCTCTCGTCTAAACATTGTTTACATCTCTACTGTTAAAATTTAATCATCTCTAAAGATACTACATTTGACATTTAATAGTAATTACATTGATTTACTTATGGTCTAACGATACTTTACTTTTGGTCACCCTATTTCTTTCCTTGTTAGTCATTGTTGAATTTTTGGTAAGATTTAATCATATTGTGGATCTCACCACCTTCGAAATATTGACCATCCGCTTATAAAGTACTGATACTAAACATGACTTGTGTGCCGGAGTTGAGCCTTCAGGGACACTTTAAAACGGACGTTGCTTGCAGTAGCAACCCGTTTTGCCCCCCACCCCTCCGCATCGTACTTCATGAACAACGCGCAATCGCTTTGCAAGTTTCCGAGAAGACTGGGATAGATTTCAGAGAATAGGGTACATATTGATTTTGTACTCTTGCACAGTAACTTCAGGGTAAACTCAGACCTTAAAGGGCGTGAATAGAGACTCTTGCTTTCGTGTTTCCTCTCAGGTGATTTAATTAAAAGACCGAACGAGGAGCTTTGCGTGTTCCCTCGGCCGTTGTTATGCAGTAGGTGGTTGTGGATTTCGTCTACTTGAATTTCGGTGTCTTACATTACTATTATTGGCGTGTATTTACAATTATATTATTTGTAGATTTATTGTCATTACTGACAAATTTTGAGGCAGGTCTTGAGGAAAAACACCTGGATTAATTTTGATTTACATTATAGTATCTGTGCACACGAAAAATTTATACTTCACAAATTTTCACAACTTTCGTCAAGTGACACAGCGGACATATTGGATTTTGGCGCACGCACCATCTAAGTTATGGTGGCAAATAAAATCTAAAGTAGTGTCAATCTGCTTGCAAAATAGGCTGTTGCGACCATGTTTATTTGACCAAATGGCTAAATTAGTAAATGTTCACATAACTTTGAGACGATTGGTCGAATTTTATCCAGATCTGGTATGTAGGCTACTGCAAGTGAGGCTGAGCGGAACATATATAAAAATCAGTCTGTTTACGTATGTTATTATATATATATATATATATATATATATACATATATATATTATATACATATACATATACACATACATACTACATACATACATACATACACACACACACACACACACACATATATATATATATATATATATATATATATATATATATATATATATATATATGCACATACATGTTCACAATCACAGATTAATGGTGCTTTTCAGGGTGACTGTAATGATTATGATCTGGTGCCACGCAAGTGGAATGAGGTTAGCGTCACATGTCATGCCTGCCATAATAGATTTTGCCAAAATCCCACATTGATCTTCAGAACGGCCAGTGGGAAATTCGTCATGTTTTTCATGTGTAATTTGCATATGCCGTCAAATGAAAGTTGTTAATTTGACGTCAAATTTTATGCAGAATAAAACTGTGACGACTGCATTAGTTCGGTCATGTCTCGGAATTAGTCAAAGTTTGAGGCTATTAGTCCGGTGTCATTCAAATTTGGGACGTAGGCTGGTATAGATGAGGTAAAGCAGACAGTCAGTAATAGCCATGAATATGATCCGGTTCCGTGTACGTGAAATGACGTCATGTCGAAATGTGGATAGCCAAATGAAGTGTCGTCTCTGTCTCTAGGGTGCCTCAAGGAAATGACTGTAAATTTTGCAAATATCATGTGCACATAAGGGCAAATTACAGTTGTAATTTTGCTTACCAATTCAATATGGAAGCAAATTAGCATGAAGTATGCTTTGAAGTAGGTATCGCAGATTACCTGTCCAGTTATATACTACTGTATACTACTGTTACTTGCAGAAGTAGTAGTACTGAATATTTTCTTGTGTATTGTTGTGACTTTTTTTTTATGTCAGCATTCTTTTAATGGCATTGTGTTCTTCGTGTTGATACAATTATTTATTCAACAAATTCATAGTTTATATTATTATTATTATATTATTATTATTATTATTATTATTATTATTATTATTATTATTATTAATATTGAAAAGAAACCCACAAAATCACTGTGTATAACATTGTTTACTTATAAGTAAACACGTTATAAACAGTGATTTTGAGGGTTTCTTTTTCAATCTTCAGAAAAAAACTGAAAGAAGTTTTTGTTTGGTTCATTATTATTATTATTATTATTATTATTATTATTATTATTATTATTATTATTATTATTATTATTATTGATTCATACAATCTTTAAATATCAAGTAAATCCGTTGGTATTTAATCAATCATATTATCTCGTCTCTTGCCCAGTCACGTTTCAGAGTGAAAATATTAATTTAATCTGATTAGTCATCATATCGCGTTGACCAGAATATTTTATCACAAGTCGGCGCCAGCTGTGAAAAGTCTCTCTCTCTCTCTCTCTCTCTCTCCCTCTCTCTCTCTTCTCTCTCTCTCTCTCTCTCTCTCTCTAAAAATGATTCCTTTTTGTCCTCTCAGTAACCCAAACAAAAACTCATTATTTAATTTTTTCATCCGTATTGTTTCTCTTCATGATGCAAGCGAACGCGCGACGAGAGAGAGAGAGAGAGAGAGAGAGAGAGAGAGAGAGAGAGAGAGAGAGAGAGAGTGTTGAGGGGATGGGGAGGGGGAGGGGGAGGGGGGGGGGTGGGTGGGGGGCGAATTGCCGATATTGGTTCCTTCCAGAGGCCGATCACGAAAGGTGTCGTTGGAAGGATATTCGCAAAAATCGATATAGATTTTCTCAAAAGGCGGATCATTTGCAGAGTTGCGCTGCCTCTCGCGGGAGGGAGGGTGAAAATAGTTCTTTCATTAACAATAATGTTTTTATTGGTTGGGTTAATATCATCTGCACGCCCAGAACCTTCCGGCCTTTTGTTGTTCGTTTGTTTCATTTCGGGAAATGTCTCTTCTCTGTTTTCGGTAATGATAGTACCTGTGAGGCGGAAAGTTTTGAAGAATCTTTTATTTGTTTTGTGAGATTGTTGATCATCAAGAAGTGCCAGTGCTTTTTAAAACCGTGATTGCGGTCACTAGTGGTAACTGTTATCGTTTCTCGACTTGAAGAATCGAAGTAATGCCCATTTATAAATTAGATTGGCTGTTATGAGTATTCTTTTGTTTTGTATTTGACAGGTAGTATTTGCAGGAACTAATGTCTTTTCGTCTATATAATTTTGTTGCGAATTAGAGTGAAGTTTCCGTAAATAACAATATTGGGTTACTTGGAATTGACTTTTATTTATGATCACATATAGTCTTATGTATTGAGCGTTCTTTTGTTTTATATTTGACAGGTAATATTTGTAGGAGCTAATATCTTTTCATCTATGTAACTTTGTTACGAATTAGAATGAAGTTTCCGTAAATAACATTATTGGGTTACTTGGAATTTACTTTTATTTATGATTACATATACGTAGTCTTATGTATTTTTACAAATATGCGAATGATTTACAGAAGTATATATTTATGAGTGTAATTTCTGAGAAGTTTTCGCGAGAGATCTACCTGCCAGTGGTTTGTACCACAATGGAAAGGAAATATCAACCTAATTTGACGTAAAGATGTCTGTATGTTGGGTAGTGGTGTCGCGGGGGTGGGGGTGGGGGGGGTTGGGGGGGGTGGGGGGGGGGGGGTGTGTCCGTTACTGGAATGGCCAGTGCGAGAATTGATTCTTTCGAATCCAAGTGCTGTACGGTAAACTTGTGATGTAAACTTTTACCTGGCACGTAGATGGTTAGGGGTCAGTGCGAAAAGCTGTATGGATGGTCGCAGGTGAGCCTGTAAGGCTTTATGGATGGCTACAGGTGAGGTTGAAGCGCTTTATAGACGGGTTACATGCGAAGTTGAAAGCCTTTATAGATGGTTACAGGCTGAAGCCGGGTGTTGGTTTTGGCCCCATGTAATCATAGGCGATCACCATCACACAGCTGACCACGATGATGGATGGTGACATCTCGATATCGACCTTAAGCCGTCGTGTAATAGGGGTCATCGATTTTGTAGGCTGCTGTGATTGATAGCCATAGGGGCTGGGAATAGACGAATTATTTCCTCTCCTCTCACTTAGTTTTCTTCGTCGGTGGACGGGAAGGGATAAGGACGTCCCGAAACGTGTGTGTATGTATATATGTATGTTTATGTCTTCCGGGTCTTAGTTCCTTTAAGTTCATTTGCATCTGGTGGTCTGACCACTAAATACATAATTCACACATCATATCAAGAGAGGTGTCATGGATTTTCCGGGAAATGGGCTTAAGTAGTTCCTGCTCTGTCGAGTTTAAGCCTTGTCCCCTGTTGTTAAATACATACATGCATATATATATATATATATATATTATATATATATATATATATCATATATATATATGTGTGTGTGTGTGTGTGTGTGTGTGTGTGTGTGTGTGTGTGTGTGTGTGTGTGTGTGTGCGCGAGAGAGGTTGCGCTCAAGCTACGGGAATGTCATGGGTCTTGCAGCGCACTACCTCTTAAAAAGACTTGCTGAGAACCGTAAAGCTGTACCCTTATGGGGCCACCCTGTCTGAAGTACTGTGCACATTTTAAAACTTTCCTGCCTGTGACTATATGTAATATATATATATATATATATATATATATATATATATATATATATATATATATACACACACACACACACACACACACACGTATACATACAGAAACACAGATAGAACAGGTATGCTTATCTGAAAAGAGACTAATATACCACACAAAAAAAAACATTTCAAAGTACATTCGTTCTCAACATCCACCTCCCTCTCTCTGCTCCTTCTTCTTCCGGCCTCCTCCTCCTACCTCCCTCCTCCTCCTCCTCCTCCTCCTCCTCCTCCTCCTCCTCCTCCTCCTCCTCCTCCTCCTCCTCCATATCTTGCCCCTGGTCCTGAGGGGAAACATATTGTATATAAGTCATCCAATTCAGCTGGAACTTTTAAGTTTTGTGTCCTATGTTTATACGACTATTAAGTTGTAATGTTAAGAGCCATAATTCTGGCATTTTCATGTTCTGCATTGATATGTGTAGTTTAGAGCCGGTGTCTGGAATTTAGAGTCTCATTACTGTGCTCGATACGCAGCAGTTATTTTGTTAGTCCTCTTTACCTTTGAAGTTATTTAAAATATGTTCTTATTTATGTTGACATTGTAACAGGTCTTTATTTTTTCTTCTAGTTCTTTTTTTTTTATTTATTGTCTGCAATTCATTATAACTCTCTCTCTCTCTCTCTCTCTCTCTCTCTCTCTCTCTCTCTCTCTCTCTCTCTCTCTCTCTCTCTCTCTAGAATTGTTCCCTAAAACCCTTTAAGATTTGCATTCTCGTACATAGCTATATATTTCGTCTGTAGCATTTGTAGAAGACAGTTATGATAATGTAAATGTTCTTCGAAGCTAAAGAGTGAAGATAATAGTATTATCATGAGGCGGATTGTGGATATTATCATGACTTACGTCGATTTTATCCTCCCATTACCTCTTGTCACGATTGTAGTGAAGTCGACAGTTCTAAATACTAACTTAGGGACATTTTAAGCATAGGAAATAGCGACCGCATGCACTGGGGTGGAGGGGGGGGGGGGTGTTGGGTGGGTGCCACCACCCTTGTCCTGCCACCCATGAAATTAGATTTGGTCGTTTCGGAAAGAAGGAGGGAAGACAGAAGGCGCTGGAGACCTCTTTTCCCCCTTCCATCTTCCCCTACCCCTTCCTGTCCCCCACCTCCCCTTCGTTCAGGAGACGGCGACGACGTCTGCAGGCTCTATTGAGGAAAATGTCCGTCTTGCCGGGGCGTCTTCCTGCCTCCTTCAGTTGCTCGGCTTCTAAACTAAATCGCCTATGAATGACTTCTGTAGATGGCAAGAGAGATTTAGACTGGTGAGAGGCTTGATGGAAAGAGCCCCCTGCCTACCCTCTTCTTTTCTCACAACTTGTAGTACTTCCTTTAACATAACAAACGAAAGAAAATTGTCGTCAAACAATAACATTTTTAGCAGTTGTGGTCTAGTTGTTGTTCGATTAGCGAGGAAGTCGGATCGTCGAGACGTTTTAATGACTTGAATTACAAGAGAGAGAGAGAGAGAGAGAGAGAGAGAGAGAGAGAGAGAGAGAGAGAGAGAGAGAGAGAGAATATCAAGCTTGGGTTTGGATTGCTGCATTACTTTGAGTATTGAGTCAATCAAATGTGAACGATGCATCAGCTTGGGGTATGTTTCACAATAAATAAATTTAAGACAAGGAATGTTAGCGTCCTTTACATGAAAAATTAAGGTTAATGCAATAACACAAAAGCGGGCTAGCGAGCACACATACACACACACACACAACATTGAGAAAAGGTTAATTGGGCTGATAAAATGTTCTAGAAGAAAGAAAACTGAAAAATTATGAAAATATAGACTTGTTAGGATTAAGCAAGTTTTTTTTATGGAGGGTCGTTCGATATAGAAATAAAAACCAAGCTACTTATTTAAAGGAGCATATTTATCGTTATTTTGCATAGTCTACAAACATGTCATTGGAAATTATGCAGTATTTAATAATATGTAAAACGAAAGTGATAAACATAATAGATGAGTAAAGACGAGGAAGTGAGTGCTTGCGCGTCTTTTGCGCAGCGTTTCCATTAAATTTCTCTTCATTGACAATTCTCCCTCCATGAATTTGTGGTTATGACCTTTGTAGAGTTGCGACAAAGTGCTGGTCAACCTTTTACTGAAAATAAAAAAGTATCTACTATTTCCAGTTATGTGGAGCTTTGAGCTTTATTTAGAAGGCCAATGAGTGTTTTGCAAGATTTCAATATATTCCATATCTTAATCTTCGCAGTCATTATTATTTCTGTTATACTTTAAGCCAGAAGCTTCATTTCTAAGACGCTATCTGGGTAATTTCCAAAACAAATTGAAAATTCAACACAAAGACTTCCAAATGTTTTTTAGGTTGATTTTTCTTGACATTTTCTTAGAATTCCAATTCATATTACATGGTTTATCTGGTAACGTATTAATTGGTAAGGAATGCCCAGGATGTGTTGATAGATGGTTGAAAACATTATTAAGGGGAAAATTTACAATAGTTTTTGTTGTGTTCCCTTGGAAAGCCAGACTTTGATGAATATGATGGAAAGTCATGTAGCTAATCAACATTTCATAATAGTTTTAACATGTTGATATGTGTCATTTTGATGCAGTTCAGTTTAACAGCACTACATTGATTTCAGGTTTGTTTTACTGTGAATCGTGACTATGAAAAAATTGAAGTGCTCGCGAGAAGGTTGGAGAAGTCATGCGCGGTTCGCAAAAAAAAAAAAAAAAAAAAAAAAAAAAAAAAAAAAAAAAAAAAAAAAAAAAAAAAACCACATGTAATAATCTGATCAGTGAAAGAGAAAGAGCGCTGGAAATCAGACGCAAGAAGAAACAAACTGTGACAAACAAATCAAGAGGGCTGACGGAGTACATACGATACACACAAAGAGCGAAAGGCTGTTCGTTGAACTAACGCCAGTGGAAAAAGAAAAAGGCTTCACGGAAGAGCACTCGAATTCTACTTATGAAGTGGCCTTCCACATCGACGCAGTGTTTGTCCCATTGGCGTGTAAAATTGAGATCGTTGTATCTGTGTGTCCGTGTCTGCCCAAAGGCCAGCATCAACACCATCTGCAGCGTGCAACGAGGCTCAAAACGTGGGTCATGTGTGAAGCGAGCAAGAGAGGGCTTTGCAGGGTTTAATATAATCCGGTAACTTTTGAGCGCTGTTTGTGTGCGTACCGTTCATGTGTACAGGAAGTCTGTTTGCGTATCCATGGCGTGATGAGTGTGTGTGTGTGTGTGTGTGTGTGTGTAGAGAGAGAGAGAGAGAGAGAAAGAGAGAGAGAGAGAGAGAGGTACTTTTGTACTTAAATAGGTAGAATATAGTTATATGAATCTGTAATGGTGTACAATAATAATAACAATAATAATAATAATAATAAAATAATAAATGCCTGCACGTATACATACGTACATGTATCAGGAACATCTAAGCAATAGTCTCCAGGATCATGAGCCATAATAATTTGTTATTAAATGGGTAGAACATGTTTATATGAATATGCAGTTATAAAAATATTTATACAATAATAAAGAGCGATGAATACATGTCAATATATATAAATACATGCAATAAGGGCACCTAACTAGCAGTCTCCTGTATCGTTGGGGCATTATTCCATTTATTTTGTAGTTCATGAAATTCCAGGAAATGGGATGCATCATGTCTTTTACGCTAGAATCTTGGACTGTTTTGGAAGTTATTAGCTGATTTTGAAAAAAAAGATCCTGCCCTTTCATCATCTCCTTTGTACATTTTCAGTCATTCATTTAGTAATTAGCAAGCACGCATACTTCATAGACATTTAGATATTTTGCCAGCAATGTTAATAAATAGTTTCCGATTAAGAAATTTTTGTCAGCAGTATATGGCGTGTAAACACTCCCTTGTGTAATTGATTTGTGTTGCAACTGTTTTTTCAATTCCAGTAATCCAGATGCGATATTTTTCATAAATGTTTCCTGTGGACTTTCAACATGAACCTGTGCAACTTTCAACTTCCGGGAAAGCTTGAGAATTGTATGAACCAGTTTAGTTTTCCTGATTTCACATTAGATTTTTATATTTTGACATTTATACATTTAGCGGTTTTGAGTTTTGCTTTCGAATTCTTTGTTCACTGTTTTGTTTGGTTTTATTTCTATTGTTACACATGTTTTTTTATGTTTGAATTTTTACGAACTCGTCTTCATTGTTTTATTTTTGAGGCGGGTGCTCGGAATTTTAATTTTAGTCGAATCGGTCGTCACAATTTTGTTGTGACTGTAATCCGAATGTTTTTAAGGGACAGAATTCTGCAACATGGCGTCGCCGGCGCTGGTCGTATGCATGTGCTTACGTCGGATGGCTTTGGTGTGTCTAAAATGGCATTAATGGAAATGCTGGTGTAATTCAGAGTGAACAGCCCCTCGTTTTCCTGTAATCGCAAACCATTAACACTCGGAGTATTCATTTATTCACACCCTCCCACCCTTTCGTCTCCCTGTCATTCCCCTTCCCCCTTCCTCTTCTCACCCCCATCCTCCTCTCCATCTTTTCTCCTAACCCCTTCCCCCCATTCCCTGGCCCTCCCTCGCGTGAATAATCTGAATAATGATCCAACTAGGAAAAGCAGGCCTGTGCTATTTATCGCTGCCTGCCCGTTTATTGAGAGAAGCAAGACCTGCCATGCGGAAGTCTCCTGGACTCGTGGTCGTTTACAGAATTCGTGTTGAGAGACGTTCACCACCTTGGTTATTGATTTTATCATAGACTCTCTGCCTGTATATCCGATTATTTTGTTTCCTTAGATGCCGGAGTTTTAAAACTGAGCAGGATTACGGCAGCTTCAGGTCTTTCGCTGACGCCTAACTTGCCAAAGGGGAAACTGCAATGTCAAAAAGGAAAAGAACCTTCGTAAGATCTTCAAGAGGGCTGGCATAAAAAAGAACGTGACTCATTTTGTCTGCTGTGCAGTTTACTCACTCGACAAGCACCATGTTTCAGAGAGGACGGTCTAGGTGTGCTGCATGCAGCAAGCAGAAACAGTTTCGTGCATTCAGTTAAATTTAGCATCGCCATCGAACACTTAATTGCCCTTTGGAATTAATTATATGTATGTGTGTGTGTGCAGGAAAGGATGATTGTTATTGAGCGAGTCTCCCTGCTAAAGTGAGCAGAAACGAGCAGAACCTTATTTTCAATGAAAGACCGCTTAAGCATTTTTCAAATATTATAAGTTCTTTTGAAATGCCAAGCACGTGCAAAGTCGGTCCGATAATCACATCATAGATCTTGACGAAGGTTGAAGCGATTAGCTTCACCATTAGTTCTAATCATATTGAGGGACGGATGGTGACTGGAAAAGTCCGAAATGTGACGTGAATTGCCGTAAAATGGAGGAAAATGTAGGGGAAAAAGGAATGAGAGAAAGAGCGAAAGGAGTAAAAGGAGAAGGAAAAACGGAATCTTCTCATTTCTGGTAATGTAATTGTCCTGTCCACTGGGAATGACCTCATTAATATGTCGATATTTTCCCTTCCTCTCGTTACTCCTTTTTCCTTTCCCTTATTCCTCCCCTCTCACCCCCCCCCCTCCCCTGCCCTCCAGTCTTTCCCCTTTATCCGGATTCGCCTTCGCCATTTATCTACTGATTGGTTATCTTGAATTCGCTTCTCTCCCAGCTTCGCCACAGGAGTTTCATTTATACGTATGGATAAGGGTAAGGTATACGTACAAGCTTATGATTACATACGTTTTTAAATGTAGATAGATATGTGTATTTAACAGCTTTATACACACACATAAATAAAAAAAATATATATATATATATACATATATATATATATATATGTGTGTGTGTGTGTGTGTGTGTGTGTGTGTGTGTGTGTGTGTGTACACAAGAGAGAGAGAGAGAGAGAGAGAGAGAGATTATCCGCGTTGGTTTCCTTTCTTTTTGGTAAACCTGATCGTCAGATGATGATGATGATATCGATGATGAGGGTGATGATGATATTAAGCATTTAGGGAAATGGTGGAATCTCTTTCGGTCACCGGGATTGTTTTAACAAATGGATACATTAATACCGTCCTTCGCTTTGTTATATCACATTTATTCGCGGGCCCCCTGCGTGGTTTTCCATTTATATCCCGAGTTTCGTTGTGATATTTTATTGAGAGAGAGAGAGAGAGAGAGAGAGAGAGAGAGAGAGAGAGAGAGAGAGAGAGGAGGGGTCCCGGTAATGGTGTGGGCTTTTTCCAGTGCAGAATTCTGGATGGGGTTCTAATGGTTCGCTTCGTGTTATTAGAATGGCAACGATTTGATCGTCTGGGGAAGGGAGTCTTTTGTTATAGATACACTGGTGGATGAATCGAAATTCTCTCTCTCTCTCTCTCTCTCTCTCTCTCTCTCTCTCTCTCTCTCTCTCTCTCTCACCCACACACACGCAGACGGACGCGCGCTCGTCGCGTATCTTTTATTTGTTCGTATTTCCTTCAATTAGATAACTACGTGGTAAACTTG
Source organism: Macrobrachium nipponense (assembly GCF_015104395.2). Classification (NCBI taxonomy): domain Eukaryota; kingdom Metazoa; phylum Arthropoda; class Malacostraca; order Decapoda; family Palaemonidae; genus Macrobrachium; species Macrobrachium nipponense. Next base: position 42,999,211 of record NC_087204.1, read on the forward strand.
TCCCCGAAGTTTTTTTTTGTTATCCTTGAAATAACTTAAAATACCAATTCAAAAGTTTGTCTTTGGAGGTAATCAAATGCATAATTAGGGTTGGGTAAGTATATTGCAGCTTCTTTTTCTTTACCTTCTCCATGTAAATTTGCTCGCGTAAATATGAAAATATATTAGTTTAGTTTAGTTTTTTGTTAGTTTGCGCAGTTTTTTAAACGTTATTAGGCTTATTGTGTGCATTTATTATATACTGAAGCAAATTTGTGTTTGAAGTGTGTGTATATATATATATATATATATATATATATATATATATATATATATATATATATACCTTTATATATATATGTGTGTGTCTTTTTTTACGTGCGTTTTTGTAAAATAGTTGGCACTTGTACTGACATATGTGTTCTTTTAGCTGCATATAATCATATCTTTTAGTAAATTAAGATTCTATTTATGGCTTGTTAGAAAAATAAGAATCGTTTGTCTGTTTGACACTGGATGTATTGTAACATTTTTCTTGATTTTAGTTGTATTTTCCAGAATGTAGGCGCGTCGGTTACTTACGATCATCTCTCAAAGTTGTATTTTTTCTTCTCAATTTTCTACATTCACTACTTAGTTGCTTAGGTACATTTCGGCTTTTTTTTCAGCCCAAGGTTTAAATGAATAACTCTTAACCGCTTTTGAATAAAGATTTGGTGGTGCCATATATTTGTGTTTTACAGTTTCATTAAACGGCACAATTTATATGTAGGTAGTGTATGTATACATATATATATATATATATATATATATATATATATATATATATATATATATGTTTGTGTGCGTATACATACATATATGTATACGCACACAAACATATATATATATATATATATATTATATATATATCTATATATATATATATAAAATCAGGTACTCTGTATCGGCTTGTTTTGACATTTCACTCATGCGCGAAACATCGTGATGTGTCTGAGACGTTTTTGAATATTACTTTGAATTCGCAGCGAATGGCTCCTGTCATGCCGAATCGGGGTGTGCTTGTGAATGCCAGTTTGTGTTTTTGACGCTGGGTATTTTGAAGTGCCAATACCTCTCCCGAAATACCCTTTTCTATTTCTCCCCGAGCCGGCCCCGATAGCGTGAAGGGGAAATTAGTTCATTATGAGGTGGTTTTGTTGTGGCTGTCTCTCCGTTATTATGTCTGGCTGGAGGGAGCCTCTCCATGCCTACTCCTGCTTCTTCTTCTTCTTCTTCTTTGTTCGCTCGGTTTCCAGCTCTGGAAAATGGAAAGCGTGTGATCGGCTGCTTTCAGAAAGATTCTGGATGGATGGCTCTCTCTCTCTCTCTCTCTCTCTCTCTCTCTCTCTCTCTCTCTGTGTATATATATATATATATATATATATATATTATATATATATATATATATCTCCACATATATATCATATATATATATATATACATATATACATAAAATCATGCAGACTTATCCGTACAGAAGGTTTGCGAATAAATTTGACACTTTATGATGTATACGTTAATTAAAACAATGAGAGAAATTGTTTCCCGTAAGTTTTTCAGAGGGTACTCTTTTGTTGTGTGGCAGCTACCTGGCAAGGGAAAACAATCAAAGAATGCAATTAAAAACACTCGGGATTCGCCATTTTGTCGGCGTGCAAGTCGTGCGCATGCGCACTCATCGGGGCGAGGAGTTTGCGAGACCCTATTCCAGCAGACCAATTATCATAAATCATAACCCCCGGCGGAGTTTAATTAGATTAATAACTGAAATATAAATATTTGGATTAAGGGCTTAGTGAACATCATTAGAGCCATCACTTCCTAATAATTAGGAAGTGAAGAGACGAGACGACGGCTACGTAGAGGAGAGAGAGAGAGAGAGAGAGAGAGAGAGAGAGAGAGAGAGAGAGAGAGAGAGGTGGGGGGAAATGGCTGGGTTTCCACGCAAATACTCAAATACCGGCACCGCTGAATTTAATTAAAAACATACAATCTCATCTTAATAAAGGTGGCGGCGGAAGAAATGAACGCATATAATATTAATAATAGCCTATGGAGGTTTCGGCCTTTGTTCTTGGATTGCTACATCCCGTCGGACTGGAGAGAGAGAGAGAAGAGAGAGAGAGAGAGAGAGGAGAGAGAGAGAGAGAGAGAGAGAGAGAGTTTATTTGATTTCCGTATTCTGATAAAGCGACAAGGATAATTTTAATTTGTTGCTTTTATGAGACGTCCAGGTAAAAAAGATGCCGTTGGTTTTGAAAGTGTTTAAACGGTGTTTCATTTGAATGTTGTTGTTTTTTTTTTTTTTTTTACTGGGAAACTTAAGATTAATATATTTGCAGTTGTAGAAAAGTCTTACGTCTATATAAAAAAAAAAGAAGCTCATCGGTTATTTGCGTTGACCATATTTTTGTGAAGATTTCAATTTATGCAAATGCTGTGTGTGTGTGTGTGTGGTGAGAGAGAGAGGAGAGAGAGAGAGAGAGAGAGAGAGAGAGAGAGAGAGAGAGAGAGAGACCTCATGATGGACAACCAGAAAAGGGTAAGGAATCTTTCCTGGAGATTAAACTTTAATATATGGATATTGGAAGTTTCTTAGTGTGATTATGTGCTTTTCTGTATTTTTCTCTAATATACGTATTATGTATTCACATGCATGCATACAATACTTATAAATTCAGCTATTTTTTCAGGGTGCATCCCGAGTTAGGAAATAACAAAGATCACTGTCTTTTTCTAACTTACCTGTAAATGTAACTCCGTTTTAGAAACAGAAAGGATTTCAGTTTTCGAAAAAGAAAATTGTGAACAGTATATATCCTTTACCTCATGATTCAAGGATGTTAAGTTAAATGTAGGCACCTTGAGAACTGTTAGACATAACTTCATACAAGTGTATTGCAACCGTGCACTGGTGTGTAGTACCTGTACTATATTCTATATATATTCTATACTATATCAAGGATATGTCATTTTCGTGTCATGATTATTTTAACTTCAATCTTTACTTTTCCTTTATGATTGCGAGTGTAGATTTGTGTTCTGTGGTATAGTGCAGTGAAGTTATGGGCTTATGCAAATTTCGTTTATGTGACAGTTAAAGGATTCGGCGCCGTTATTAAATCTCACCGGACTCGTCGTAAAGTTCGACTATTGATGGCAACCACGTTTATTGATTCGCCTCGCTCAGGTGTTGCCTCACAGGAAATCCGAGGACGGGGCGTCTGAAAGAAAGGCTGCCGTTCCCTTTGGTTTTTCGGTCGAAAGTTATTTATTTGATATGTTTGCCTGATGGAAGTGGGAAAAGTCACGAGTGGGGCGCTCTGTGCCAGAAACAATATTCAGGTTGAAGGTGCTAACGTATTTGAAGTCTTGGGGCTTGTCGTACCCTGAGGACCGTGACACCAACCAAAAAGTAGGTGAATAGATAAAAAAAAAAAAGGACATGCAGGGAAAAAGGAAAACCATTAAAATCTCCGTATAAACGTTTTATTTTAACATGAAAATAATTACTAACTTCATGAAGGCCGTGAGTAACTCCGTTGATTTGACTCTGTCACGCTGAAGACGTTTTGAAGAGTGGAGTTTTTTTTTTTCTAACTAACGAAACGGAATCCTCTTTATAAATTGTGTCCATGAATGTCGAGTATTTTAACATATCTCAGTATCCCACATTTTTGTTCTTATTTCCTGTTTCTCCCCGTGATGTTTAAGGAACGCCAGCCAAATTTTTTCGTGATAATTCCCTCATGTGCCAAATAGTAATGTTGAGAAAATGAATATTTGTAGATTCCCGTTTCTCAACATTTCGTCATTTGGATATCAAATATGGAGGTATTAATAATAATGGGTTTATTAGTTTGTGTGGCGATACGACAGGTTAGGTCATCTTTATCTACACGAAATATAGTGGGGAAGGAATTTAACGGAGTAATGGTCTTGAATTTCAGTAACTGCTGCTGCTAATGATGACTATATGTAATTGTGTACATATACATACATGTATGTATGTATGTAGA
>NC_087204.1:43008250-43010750 GCF_015104395.2 Macrobrachium nipponense
GAGGAGAGAGCTATTATATACAAAGGAAATAAAAAAGCGAAAGAAGTTTCAAGTCGTAGGAAGAAAATCTGGGTTTCTGATAAGATGTTTGTTGAAGTGGATTGAGGTCTGATGAGAGTAGTTTGAGAGGCGGAGGAGGGGGTGGTGACCATTATACGTTAGGGGAAGGGGGGGGGATTGAAGGAGAGGGGGTTAAACGACCTAAGGGTTGCTGGCAAAGAGGACTCGGACGGTCATGGGCGAACATGACATGTGCCTTTGTTTTCGAGTAACAGTGTGTCACTCAGACAGCGGAACACCGCTCGCACACGTGACGTCAGAGTTGGTTACGGGTTACGGAGGCTTTGTGATATGGAGGTGTCATTGGTGATTTCTCTTTGCCACGCATGATCAGTGGTTGTATGGTTGATAGGAATTTTGAATTACCTTTTGGAACGGATCATTTCAAGGCATTACGAGCACAGTAAGAAATGTTTTAATGTTAGAAATGTTCTTTGGTTGCGTAGACTATGAAAGATTTTTAATACTTTTGAAAGATGTCTTCATGTGGTTCGAGTCCTGAAATTGTGATTATATAGAAGTGGGTTGTTTTGTAACTGTAGAAAATCTCTTGCAAAGCAAGTTATTAACACCTCGAATCCAATCTCTTCTAACTTGTTTCTCTTTTTTACGTAACAAAGCTGCTAATATTTTCTATTTAAGGATAATTTTTTGTTGTTTTAGTCTGAGCGCAACGTATAAGGAATATATCAAATATATATATATATATATATATATATATATATTTATATATATATATATATATATATATATATATATATATATATATCATTCGAGCTACACATGTCCTTTAATATCTAAATTCCCTCTACCTCGGAATTGATATATTTTCATATATTGTACCGAAGGGGAATTTTTTAGTTGATAATAATTTCGTCCCCCCATATCGATTCTGACCTTGTAAGGTCAGAATCAATATGAACTTAAAGCGTCTCTGTTGGCTGATTGGATAGCGTCACTGTCTGTCCTGATTTCGTTCCCGTCCACTTGGACGGTGGTTCGATCCCATTGGGGACGAAACTTATTATCACTAAAAATTCCCCTTCCTTCGGTACATATATGAAAATATATCAATTCCGAGGTAGAGTGAATTTAGATATTAAAGGACATTTGTAGCTCGAATGATATATAAATGAATCACGGTTCGATGTAATATAATTATATATATATATATTATATATATATATATATATATATATTATATATATATATATGCGGCCTTTGATTAGTCGAGTTTATTTTTTTGTTTTAAGTTGTTCACACTCGCTCTCAGTAACGTGTGTATAACTTTTAAGTGCTTTCAAGTATAGCAGATGTGCGCAGGCAGTGAAAATTTTACACGCGCGTATCATATACATACATAGGTGCTTGTATAGATACTTGATTTTTTATTTTTTTAGTTTTTGCCCACCATTTTCCAAATTTGGATATCTTTTAACTTCTTTATCTTATATTTACATTCTGTACAGGGCTTTTATAGCTTTAGCAAAATCTGTCTTTTTCTTTGTTATTTTTACAGATTTTCTCAGTGACGCTTTAATATTTGTAATTAGTATGTTAATGTCAGATTTATTATTATGAAGCTCGTGTGTTTAGAGAGGGAGGGGGGAGTGAGAAAGAGACAGAAACACTAGAGGGTATATGTTGGAGAGAGAGAGAGAGAGAGAGAGAGAGAGAGAGAGAGAGAGAAGAGAGAGAGAGAGAATTCTGGACACCTCGCCCTTTTGTTTGCCACTGTCATTTGAGGGGTCCTCGTATGAGATGTAGATGCTCACATGAAAAATGAGCACTGAAAAAGAAGAGGGGGTCAGCGAGATGAATAGGAATGAAAAAGGAAAGAAGGGGAAAAAGAGGGGACGGAATAAAAAAAAATCGGATACGGAGACAAGGAAGATGTTTGAGAGAAAATGCGCCCGTAATACCTATACGTCTCCATTTCATAATAAAGCACTTGGAATTAAAACGGAATTTTTTTCCCTCGGGTGCACAAAAGAGATTAGCATTTTAGTGTATTAGAATGGTCTCTCTCTCTCTCTCTCTCTCTCTCTCTCTCTCTCTCTCTCTCTCTCTCTCTCTCTCATCTACCTAAAAGGAAAATTTTAAAAATAGTTTTCATAAATAAGCAATTTTTCCCTCTTATTGTGGTTTGACACAAAATTTATAAAACAGAGTTATGGGCACTTGGAGACTTCCCCTTTCCCGGCGGCTTTATGTCTCGCAGATATAAAGAGAATTGATGAGCGTAATAAATGGGTGGTAAATCATTTGAGGAGAAAATAATGGTAGATCTCCCAAGTCTCCCGGATTACGCGTGTATGAGCCGCCCTCTCTCTCTCTCTCTCTCTCTCTCTCTCTCTCTCTCTCTCTCTCATCCCGCGTGAAAAGAGAGCTCCGGAGGACAATGGGCTAAAGTCGGTTAAGTGATTAGAGGAAAGAAAGG
>NC_087204.1:43015750-43035750 GCF_015104395.2 Macrobrachium nipponense
GCAGCGGTGTTACCTAACACAGGTAGAGAGAGAGAGAGAGAGAGAGAGAGAGAGAGAGAGAGAGAGAGAGAGAGTCAGTAGTCTTTTTGGAAAAATCCCGAAATGTAATAGTTTGACCTGTATGTGAAATAAAGGCTTTTATGACCGCTACGGTTTCAGTAGAGAAGGCAAGACGAGCCGGATGGAAAACTATGACTCCGAGTCTCTCCAAGTGTAGCGGAGAGCAATTGCGAGGTCTGTCTCATGAAAACATACCACGTCTGTACAGCTTTAGGATATTATTTATTCATCACGCGTCCAGACAGTCAGCAGGCGCCATGAAGGATGGACACGTATGCCCTTTGTTTGTTCACTTACTTGTTTGTTTATCGAGTTTTTATTCATCTGTTTTATTTATCGTGAATCCAAAATTGTCATAGATGTCTACCCTGGCTAGTTTATATATAAATTAGTCTGGATGTTTCTCGAAAATGAGCTTCTCAGCCAGTTCCGAGTTTTTCGTTAATGAACGCTGTATTTATTTTACTTTTAGAATGTTTGTATTTTTTTTTCTCAACAGCTGATTAACTAATGACCTCAGAAAGCGAGCCATCTGCAGTTAGATGGATTGCGGGTGCGTCTTGAGGCTTCTTCCTGCCTTGGCATGTGCTGTCGACGTCACCAGATGTTTCCCCTGTCTGTCTCATTTTCCCTCTTCCCTTCCACCTTTCTTCCTCCCTCCACCTAACCCCCTCCAAACAACCCCCTCCAGAAGGAGGAAGCGATCGCAGGCACCCTCGCCATAGAAATTTATCTGCGCCTAGAAGGTTTATCTTCCCTTCTCATCGTGTCTTAGGATAAACCGAAAGACATTAGTGGGCGACAGTAGCATGTGGGAGTCATTTTCATGATGTTCCAAGGGTTAAGCCTCACTCTCATGTGCTATTTCTCGGTTAGACGAGGAAACAAGGGGGTGAGGGAGGTCTCCGTAGAGACAGAGGAAAAAAAAAAAAAAAAAAAACCAGGTGTTGACTGGGGCCGAGTCTCTCCAAACACCTTCCACCCTCGTTTTCACACTCGACATCTGTTATTATTTGGTTGGTCTTCCTTCTCTCTTCTGCCTCATATGTTATGGCGATGTGAATTGTTTATTGATTACTTTTCGGAGCGTTCGTCTGGCTTGATGTCTAGCCGTTCTTATACTCGTATTTTGGTTTATTTGTAACGTGCTTTTAAATGGTTGTATTTGTTATTTAAAACATGTACGCAGACTCAATAGAGGGAGGCTAAACTGTTATTATTATTATTATTATTATTATTATTATTATTATTATTATTATTATTATTATTATATTATTATTATTATTATTATTATTATGTTTTCGATGTTCAGCTGTTGCTGGTACGGAATGTTGACAAATACAGAAAGGGCACTTATTTTTTTTATGTATTTTAAGGCGTTCTGCCCTCTCTCTCTCTCTCTCTCTCTCTCTCTCTCTCTCTCTCTCTCTCTCTCTCTCTCTCTCCCCTTTCGTCTCATTTGCTTGTCAATCAATAAATAGTATAGTTAGGGTCACTCCTGCTAACAGGGAAGTGATGATTGGAAAGGAGCAGTCGCTGACTTAGTAAGAATTGCGCACATAAAGAGAGAGAGAGAGAGAGAGAGAGGGAGCAGTGTTTGTCAAAGGAAAATGAACCTCCTATCACAGCGCTGAAGGAAAGAAACTGAAAGGGTTTTGGTCTTGATGCAGAGAGTCGGTGTTGATTTGAACGGCAGGAGGTAAAAAGAATGTTTGAGAAGGAGAAAATGAATTAATCTATTTTCCTCTTTCTTGCATCGTCGTAGCCAAGAGGGAATGCAGTCTGGAATGGGAATTTTATCAGCATTCGTAATTAAAAAGATGGCAGTTCATAAGAAACACTGATTGGAATTCGGATTGATTACAGTCCACATTTTATTGTGGACTCTTTTGAAGCTGAAATGAACGCATGTAGTAGCTTCTGGGTTGAAAGAAGGCAACCCCATCCCCTTTCTTATAAGTTCCGCATCAAACGACTTCTTTTCGAAAAAAGAAAACACATACACACACACACACAAGAAAAAAGTCACTGATCTGATAAAGCTGACATTAGGTAAGAGCCAAATGACTGTACAGTATGCAATTCGCAGAGGAAGAGCCGCTGAGATCAAAGGGAATTCGTTGTTTGTATGGGCGTCTGGGTTTGTGGACGGTTGTACAGTAAGAGTAGAACACTCTCTTAGTGGCTTTTTTTTTCTTAGGCATTATCCTTTTTCATCAGAGTGGTTTTTTTTCTTTTCCTTTGGAATCATATTTGCTCTTCAAATTCTGCCTTTTCCCCTCATTACCTTGTTTATCTTTGTTTGTGCATAATATTACGATTTTGTGAAAATTGATTTTGAAAGATTATATTCCCTTCTTTGAAGTTGGTGTATGATTATAATCATATTTTTTTGTTATGAACATTAGGAGTTGAAAAAAATGATAAGAAATGAAATTTTGAAAAGCTCATTTAACATAACAGAAAAAAAGGCTGAAAAGAAAGCTGGTAGTTAGTTTGGCTTTATATACAGCCCGTTTAGATATGCCTAGGAAAAACTACCCCCAAGTACTGAATATAGATATTTATATTTTTCAGGTAATGTGGGAAGTGAACGCAAACCGCTGGTGTGACCGGCGGAAGGCTTGTGGGGAGAATGCAAGCCCGGAGTGATTAATGAACTGGGGCAAATGCCGTTCCACCGCCCATTTCTGTAAGTGTTAATGTTTTTGCGCTTTGAAAACCTTGATTATTCCGGTAAGTGGAGTCACGCGGGGGATTTGCTATGGTTCGGGGATTTTTTTCCCTCTCGTGGTTTTTAATTTCGCTGGGGGTCAGGAAGGGACCATTTTTTTTACTTTTAGATATTTCAGTAATGTGGGATGATAACCATTTTCGGAGATTGGAGGAAGTTACTGCTAGATTTCTTTGTATTTTCCTCGATATTTCTACAATTGTTTCTCAATATTTCTGTTTCTTTCTCATAATAAGCATCAAAATTAATTTCGTATATAGTACTTTATAACAGATGACCATCGCCGTCGTTACTCACTTTACCTGTCGATTACGTGAATAGAATTAGTGTCACCTGTTCAGCGCCTCCCTTTCCTGGTTTGAGCAATATTTATTCTGCAAGGCAAAACCTCCGTCGGAAGTCTTGACAGGGTAGAACGATGCCACCCAGAGAACTTCCTGGCGCCGCTATGAATGAATTCGTAGAAAAACCTGTAGTTGACATTTTAACCCTCCCCGCACTGCAGCTTTAGTCAGAGAGAGAGAGAGAGAGAGAGAGAGAGAGAGAGAGAGAGAGAGAGAGAGAGAGAGAAGAGAAAGGGTCAGGGGAAAAAAAACAACCATTAAAACTATCAAGATAGAGAGGGAGGAAGGGAGGAGAGGAAAGAGAGAGGATCAGCGGACAAAGGGATAAAGGGCAGGGAAAAAACAGGACCATTAAACTATCAAGATAGAGAAAATGGGACAGCGAGAGCAAGTGGCGAAGAGCCTGCAGATAAGCTATCTCCTTAAAGAGGTTGATAACTGACGATATAAGTCGGAAAATTAGTTCTTGGTCTGCTTGATTTTACCGCCTCTTGCTTTGCGAGCTCCCTGACTTTATTACTATGGGTTGTGAAGGGAGTTGGGAATGAAAGTTCGCTCTATGAGCTAAGTGTTAAGGGAGCTGACAGGGGCATCCTCGAGACGCAGAGGAATGCCAGAGATGCCCAGGAAAATTGGCACAAGGCAGATCATTCGAAGTGTTCGAGGAATGCCCTTACCCGTCATTTTTTGTCGTACATAAAAGGTTTCTTTTCGGGAATGGTTGGACGGGTCCTAGCGAAGCCTTCAATTGAGGTGTGTGTGTGTATGTGTATGTGTATGTATGTATGTATGTATGTATGTATGATAGTATAGTATATATATATATATATATAGATATATATATATATATATATCTATATCTATATATATATAGATATATATATAGATATATATATTAGATACTATAATAGATATAGATATAGATATAGATATATATATATATATTATATATATCTATATATATATATATATATATATACTATATATATATATATATAGAGAGAGAGAGAGATAGCAGATTGTGAGAGAGAGACAGATGTGAACGATGAAGCCTGAGGAGAGAGACCGATGAGAGAGAGAGGAGCAGGTCGGTGAAAGTTTATATGTATGTACAAACTTGGATAAAGAAGATGACAGTTTTTCAGAATTTTGTATATATTTTTTAAGACTGTATGTAAGAGTCTCTCTCTCTCTCTCTCTCTCTCTCTCTCTCTCTCTCTCTCTCTCTCTCTCTCTCTTCACACACACATTGGGAATGTCATACACCCGGCATAACTCATATCTCTGGAGTGTCATACGATATTAGGTAACGAATTACGACTCACTTCGTGTGTCTTAGCGGCACTTTGTAGCTCTTCACCGTCGCATTAAGTCTTCGGCTATGGTGTAGGCACTGTCGTTTTTTTCTGAATAATTAGCGTCATTCGGAAATACATCAAGTCCCATGAAATATCCAAAAGACATAATCTAACTGTCATCTCAGGAATATGGCACGTTAATTGATACATACATGTGGGTGTTATCTTTTGTAGTGTTCTGTAGGATTTTTTTTTATGCCAAGGCTGACATGAATTTAGATTGAATGCCTAGATATGACTCAAGCGAGGAGAGAGAGAGAGAGAGAGAGAGAGAGAGAGAGAGAGAGAGAGAGAGAGAGAGAGAGAGAGATCGTCTCATCTTGAAGTTAAGAGTTTATGAATACTTATTTTGTCAAATGGAGGAGCAGAGGAAAATCGCAATGGACGTTTCCGCTGATTATATATATTAGGGGAATGGTGTAATGTGTAATGCCTCCGCTGCATATGCAGAGTTCAATTCTTTGTATTGTAGTATGAGTGTCAGTGTTTAAATCAAGCGACTTAGAATTCCACGTTCAAATTTTTTTTTTGATAGCGATTGCGAAACAAAGTTGTTTGATAATACCATTAAAGGCTTTGCTGCCTAAACCCCCATCCGAGTCTCTCTCTCTCTCTCTCTCTCTCTCTCTCTCTCTCTCGCCATGGGGTATCTGAATTGATAATATATGCAGAATTTAATTTGCCAGTAACAAACCTCATCGCAGCTTTTATTTCACGATTGTTAATCGCAAAAGAAACCGATACTGTTTTTATAACTATATACCATGTTTTCCTGGAGTTAAATGCTGTGCTATTTTGAGCACTGATCAATGCCTTAATCATCTTACTGTATTCAGACCTGTCATAATTCTGATGGAATTGTCAGTTAAAATATTTCATAGTATCCTAGAGACATTTTTTTTCTTGTGTTTTTAGATGGATTTTACTTTTTTGAGTAATTAATGTGCACAACGAATGAACAACCGTAAGTAATGACGATTTTTTTCTTATGAATAAGAACATCGTAACCCCAGCCTGTTTCGGGTTCTGTCTTACTCGGGGTGATGATTGTCATCTGGGGCGCGTTTTGGGGGGAAAAGGGTCCACGGAGCACTGCATATAAGAAATGTATTGCGGGAAAATGGGGAGTATTTTCTCCGGGTGATGATTGATGCCGGAGACATGAGAACGAGGAAGGGGACCAGAACTTCGGAGAGGAGGAAAGTAGGAACTCGATGGGAGAGGGAGAAAGGGGGCGATGACGACTGCCATAACGACGGCGACGAAGACACGAAGACGAAGCGTTTGTCCCGGGGGAGGGTATGGAAGTCGGGACCGTGAAGGTGAATGGAGGGAGACTGACGAAAGGAGGGATGGGGGATGGGGGGAGGCCGGGGGGGGGGGGGGAGGGGGGGGGATGGGTAAAGTAGGCGGATGTAGTCGTAGGACAAACCGTCGTCTGTCAAGATGCCTTCCTGACTGCCTGCTTTCCGTCTTCCATCTCCCTACCTGCCTAGCTCATCGCGTCATTGTGTGGTATATGGCGCCTTAATGGCTTCTGCCCTACCATTAGTGTTGGGTTACATTCGTGGCCCCCTTGCACTTACCTGCCTCTTATTATAACATGAGTACCACCTTGGGGCTCTAAGAGACCAACATGATGCACGCTTTAGTGGGGTTCGCATCCCCGGTGGCGGCGCTATAACAGCCGCGACGCTGCCCTCCCCGCAGAAGTAATGCCGATACTTCTTCCCGGGATCGAGTCTTGATGGTGGAACTTCTGAGTAGCTGCCTAGCGATTGTGCTCCTTTCGATGGTAATGGATCTACGATAATGCCTACATCATTGTCGTCGTTATGGATAGGGGGTTGTAATTTTGGGGTGAAGGGGTAGATGTAGGACGGTCAGCACTTGTTGATGCTGCGACATGGCTTTTGCATTATTAGTAAGCTCTTATTATTGAGAGGCCCATGGCCCTTTTCTACTTTAGATAAGTAATAGTAACGGACGTGAGGGTGAATATACTCGCCCTTCAGCTAATCCAATGTATATTTGCGTTTATCTATATATATATATATATATATATATATATATATAATATATATATATATATATTATATAATTGACTGGTCACATTTTACCAGATACTTGTGTAATTGCAATAGCCACCGGCTTCGACTTCTCGAATTCTTCACACTATTTGGATACGCTTGTTACTATAAAGCCTTGGATCCAAATGTAAGAAATATGAAGCATTTCTGATGTCCGGTACAATTACATAATATTTATTTTGTCAGCTGTCTTTTCTACGAAGTTTTCCTCGTCATTGCTTCTCTGTGGTTACTGCAATTCATGTACCATCTTCTTTATAGTACATGTAGTTGTTTTTTGACTTCATAGTAAGAAGGCACGTGCATTTATTGAAAGGGGTTGTTTTCACGAAAACGGTTAACTGATCAAAATTTATATTGGGCGAATTTACTCAAACAAACGACAGGGTTGGAGGTCATTCATGTCATCATCCGGAATGGGAAAATTATATTTGTACCATTTTTATGCCTTTGAATGGATCATGTCAAAGTCCCGGTCTCTCTTTTTACCCTTTTGCTTGAATGAATATTTTGTCCATGGGAGCGCCCATGTTTTCTCCTTTTTTTATATTTTTCTGTTTCCCTTGAATTCTCCCAGCGGGGATGGGGAGGGGAGGGGCGGGGGTTGGGGGAGGGGTAGGGGGCGTTAGGCTCTTATATTCTTCTCTTTTACTCTCACGGTGGTGGTGCTGCTGCTTCGCCCTTTGACATTAAGCTGCGGGAAATGGTGATAAACGTTCTGCCTTTAATACCGATGCACTAAGTTATGAACCCTGTGTTGGGATGGGCCTGAATTCAAACCTTTTTGCTCTTTTTCTCCCTTGGAAAAAAAGATACGCGAAGGATATACGAGGATCTTCAATATATTTTCCGTATGGTTCTCATATGGATATGTAAACTGGAGTACATATTTATATATGTGTGTGTGTGTTATAGGGATTTGAAATATGAAGTATTTTCATTTTCTCTTATGGATGTTTAATCCTGAGTAACTTTTGTGTGTGTTTGGGGGGGTGGGTGGGGGGGGGGGGACTGTGCGCGCGCGCGTGTAGTCTAGTATTTTGAGGTATGAAAGACTTTAAATTGTCTTATAAATGCTTAAACTGGAGTAACTCTCTCTCTCTCTCTCTCTCTCTCTCTCTCTCTCTCTCTCTCTCTCTCTCTCTTTGTGATCTAGGATTTTGGAATATGAAAGAAATTCATTTTCTCGTATGGATGTTTAAACTGGAGTAACTCTCTCTCTCTCTCTCTCTCTCTCTCTCTCTCTCTCTCTCTCTCTCTCCTCTCTTACCGCGGTGGATGGAGTGCGTCCCTGCATTAAGTTGATATCATGAAATTCAAATCCGGAAGAGCTGGCGTCCTTAATGCGAAACCGTCCATCCTCTTAGTTTCACGATAAGGCAGACGACAGGGAAGAGTCCGTTATTATCCGATCGATAATTTTCAGATAGATGTCATATCTGGGCGGAGGAGGAGGAGGCAGGTAGGAGGTAGGAGGAGGAGGAGGAGGAGGAGGAGGAGGAGGATTGGAGGAGGAGGAGGAGGAGGAGGAGGAGGAGGGTGTTCTCGATGTGCAGTGGTTCGAATATATTGTAGTCGTTGTCGTATTATTTAAAGGAAATGCTTTTGCGGTTATAATTTAACGTTGAGATTGACGGTTTTGAATGTGTTGTGAATGATTACGGCAAGAAAACTATTTACATTTAAAATTTACATATTTTTAATTTAAGTTTGTAGTACTATTTATATTTTTTTTTATTTTGATTTAAGTTTTTTTCGGAATGTTTACTGTTAATCTTTTTGATACTTGCTTAATTTAGGCCATTAAGCTTTTAATTTTTACGGTGCTTAAGTATATCTTATAGCTCTCCTTCAATGAAGAGGCGTGACTCGTGTGCTTTTGTACAGAAGACGCTAGTTGCAGCGGTTTCGTTAATTACTGAAGCATATCTATAAAAGACTAATTTTCTTGAATCTTTTTCATTTACCTGAGTGCTCCTCCAATGAGAAGAGGTAATTTAAGTAGACAGGAGAGTACAGCTCTTCCTAATTACTTTTTGGGGAACTCCATCAGCGTTCTGAGGACGCGAGTGTTCTCAGTCATAATATTTCCTTTCATCGCCGCCCAAATTGATAACAATTTTCGTTAATGATATCGTGCAATGCCACGCGCATCGATTAAAATTTCCCTCATAGACAGTCCGCCTGAAAGAGAATTCCTTGGATGTCATTAATAACATTAAGAACGATTTTCGTCTACCCTTCATGAGAAGGAAGGAGATGGGCCGGGGGAGGAGGAAAGGGGGGCATCAGCTCCAGGGAGGAGCGCATCTTGTAGTGGTTTAAGAAAATTGCATCATTTTTGCAAGGCCTTTTAAGTACTCCTAATTGCCTGAACTTTGGGATGCTAGAGGATTTGAAAAGAGGAGGGTTGGGGCAGGGGAGAAGGGCGGGAGGAGGGTTAAGGGACTATTAGGGTAGGTCTTGTGTGTTGTTCCTTACCTTGTTCTTCCTCATGTACCTTCCTTTATCTCCCCTCCTCATCAGCCTTTACGAAGTTCATTATGTAAGAAGATTTTTTCTTCCTTTTGTGTGTGTGCCTTAATGACACTGCTTGTACTAATTGTGGCTCTGGTAAGGAGCATGTCTGGCCTTAGAGCAAGGACGGGGAATGGACCATTTTCTTAATTCATTTCCTGTGTCTTGCTTTTAAAGGGGACTTGACGTGGCAAGGCTGTCAAATGGTAGGGGTAAAGGAGGAGGAGGAGGAGGAGGAGGAGGAGGAGGAGGAGGAGGAGGAGGAGGAGGGGAGGAGGAGGAGGAGGAGGAGGAGGAGGAAACTCCTTTAGTGGTAAGGGTCTTGTGTATTTTCCTCGGGTGCACTTTTTTCCTCTCAAGTTTTAGCCTTTTGCTTTTTCTTTATCATTTTAGCGCCATGGTAGTTATTATTATTATTATTATTATATTATTATTATTATTATTATTATTATTATTATTATTATTATTAATGCACCCTTTACTTTTTCCATGTTTAGACGAAGTCCTTCAGCTAATTAGGACCAGAGGAAATCAAGTGGAAGGAAGGATTTTCCAGTACAAATTAAGGAAAGTGGACTCGGAATATTATACGGACGAGTTCTTTTATGTGACTGTTACATCGCAGTTAACTGGTAGCGCCCGTCTCTTGCAGCAGTGATAAACACATATGCTGTTTGCTCAGAAAGTTCAGGAACAACTTTAGGATCACTATAACAGATGGGTTTCAAAGAGAAACAGAACAATGATTCAATTGATTGACCTGTGGAGCTCATAGTTAAGAAAGTTTGCGTTTCGTATGCCCGGATGCTTATTGTTTTGTATGGGGTATTCTACTCCTCAACTTCCGTTATTCTGTTATTCTACAATTATTCTACAATGCGCTAGTGTTTCCTTTACCCGTTAACCAAGGTTCAAGAGTAGCAACGTTTTGCTTTGTAGGATCCTATGTCAGTTGGCAAAGACTGGTGATAGAAAGAGCTGAGAGTCATTATGAATGATCTGCTTCCATATTTGCTGGTATTGATAATTGGGATTTTAGAATTTTTGAATGATCAACCTTTATGCGTGGCTCTTTTACCCATTCCATTACTTTGGCAACAACGTTTTAGATTCTAAATATGATGCAGACGGATGGTGTGAATTGCAATTGTGTTGTAAGTTAATATAACGCATAACAGGCGGCTGTCGTTGCAGTATTGAAACTTTGACCTAGTTTGCTTTGAAGCATTCAGCGGGGCTTCTTTCAATAACCCTTGTTATGGGGAGTGTAAGGTGGTTACACAAGCACAGCGAGTCAATGCTTCCTTTGCCTATTAACTTTATCGAGAAGCGAAGGTTGTTATGGAACTATTTTGTTTGTTTACTGTGGAGAGAGTATATTTTCACTCTCGAGAATGGCCATTCAAGAGCATCGAGAGTGCATGTATCTTTTGGATACGATCGTGTAGAGCAGGAAAGGAGTTTTTCACGGTCTTAAAATTAATGTAAAGTGCCATTAGAATCTAGTAATGGTTGTGCATATAGCCTGATTTGTTCCAAACTAAGTGGCCTTTGGATGTCATGAAAGCAGTTTAGTTAAGATTTTGTCTTCTAAAATATTTTTTTATTTAACATTTTGACATGATTAGCTCTCTGACGTACTTTTCTCCTTGAAATGTCAAATGACGTTTTTCTGGCAAAAAAAAAAAAATTTTGTCAGTCAGTGCCAAAATTTCAATAGATGCTTTCTCTTGTGTGTAGAATAGCAGGATCAGTTGTGTTAACTTATATTATATACATATTATTTTGGCGGTAAGAACTTTTGTTAGCCTGTTTGAGACCTTTCTCTTTATTATAAAATGATAATCTCTTTAGTCAGTTTCTCATAAATTTCCTTTTTTAATTGTTATTTATGTTCATTTTCCTCTCAGTCGGTGGCCGTGTAGCAAATCCTTGCTTTGGTTGTCTTCGTTTCTCCACTTCTCCCCCTTTATCTTTTAATCTGCGTTATTTATTATTGTCTTTGAGCTTTCTTTTCTCCTATTTATCTCCCCTTTGCTTTTAATTCTTCTCATTTATCCCCGGTGATTCTTTATGCATCTTCTCCTCTCCCTCTCTATTTAATTCTCACCATTTATCCTCGTCTATCCGTTAGCATTTTTTTCTCAGCTGGCTTGAATACCATTCCCAGTGATTCCAAATTCCTTTTATTCATTCCTGTCGTTGTCTGCTTTTGTTGTTCCCTCTCTCGGCTCTTTGGCTCCGCGTGTGTCTCGTACAACAGTTGGAGGCGTCGCCGCCCAGTGCTTGCTGGTCCTGCTTGTGAGAAATTTCCTTTGGACACACACACATTCTCTCTCTCTCTCTCTCTCTCTCTCTCTCTCTCTCTCTCTCTCTCTCTCTCTGGTCGATACTCCTGCATGCTGTCAAGTGTGGATGAAAGATTCATCTATTTTAGCAAAGGCATTGTAGTAACTGCATAGAAGCGTTGCTTGTTTTCATTTTTATGCAAAAGGATCTCGTGGCTTCAAGCTCGATTTTCATTTTGATGGCATGATGGAACAGTTTGTGTTGAATATTGTTAATGCTTTGATAGTAGTATAAAAATGTCGGTAAAACTTTGATTTGTAGTTAATGCAGAATAGGTTCCGATTGTAATGCCTCTACAAAACAGATGGTTAAAGGCTAATATGAACTTTAAATTATGCATTTTTTGTAACTTGAAATAACAATGTGCCTTGCTCAGCTGGGTTGAACTCCATTCTCGTTGAGTTTTGTGTATTGGTTATTTTCTTCATCTTCGTTCACTGTATTTGTCAAAATAACTTTGGTTCTACTGGTGCAATACGTCCAATTTCTTTAGAATCAACGTTCTTGAGTAATATATGCGTTATCACTGTTTGAAGGAACTCGCGCGTGAGATCAGTCAGATCTTAAGGACAAGTAGCCAGAAGTGTTCAGAATAATCCAAAGCACTCATTCTAACTGTAATTCTACTAAAAACATTTAGCTGATGTTACTACAATGTTAAAATGTGTTATGCACGTTACCGCAAGAATCTACAAAGCTTTGTTTTGGTAGTAATCTTACAAACATCATTGGGCTTGTAACATTCTGTTTTTCCATTCCTGGGTTACAGCTTGCATAATAATAATAATAATTTTTTGTTTAATTGCAATCATAAGCTTTCAGATTCTGAGGCCAGGTAACGATGCCCCTGTATTTAGAACGAGTAATAGATGTGGCACTTTTCTCAAAATTTAGTCAGACGCTTCGAGTTATTCTGTGATGAGTGTATTATCTTTTTGTATCCTAGTTTTTTCTCATTTCTCTTTAGCCGTTAGAATTTTCACTTTCAGTTTCTGGACACTCTTCATAACTTTTTTCCATCTCTCTCGTTCATTCTACCAAAGTCAAATTACAACAGAAGGGTTTCGAGCCTAAGTGTTTCTCTTTATCTGTTTACTTCTTAATTTAAAAAATCCCTCACTCAAACTCATCACGAATTTTCATCGTTATTCATTATTTTGTCATTTGTTTTTATTCGCAGTCTTCATCTACTTTTCCCCTCCCCTTCCACCAAAGACCCACGCACATACGTTTTTGTTATTTAGATCCATTATTTTTTTCCTTCATTGAATTTCCATAATCGCCGCCATTACCCGTAGATCTATAGAGCGAGACCTCTCCTTTGTACGAGCGATTATTATTTGAGCACCCCCTGGGCCATCGTCACCAGCAATTGCATTGCCGTTCCTTCAATTCGACGCCGCCCCCGTTTCCTCCATTGATTCAGCATCACTTGCCATTTCCCGTAATGTCCTCAACCCTTCACGGCTATTATTGTGACTTCCAGGGCTCCCTCATATTTCCATTATCTCATAATCACCTCATATTACCGCATGCTTTTATCGAGTTCCCGTCCCCACCCTCTTTTCGTTTCGTCCCTTGTATCACGTTTGTTGTGTTATATATATATATATAGTATATATATATATATATATATATATATATAATATATATATTATTATATATATATATATAATAAATATACATATTTATAGTGTGTGTGTATCTATTTATATTTGTTTGGTAATTGAAGGAAACCGGATACCTGTATGTATCTCTTTTAGAGCCGTTATTTTAAACGTGAAGCCTGTGACATATCACCCTCTCCAATTTCGCAGAGGTGATGGCAAATACGACATGACAGCTCGACGTCATGTAGTTCAGGGTTGTGTAACGCCTCTAATCGTGAAATGTTGGAACATGTATGAAATCTGCGTCATAAAATCACTCACTCGTGATTCTGGATGTATCCAATATGCTTCATCAAATCAGTCACCCGTGTCTTTTAAAACACAGAATTTTTGTCTAGAAGGAAATAACGGGGAATATCACTCAAGGAAGATATGAATCTAATCCTTTTAATCGTATGGATGGAGTTTTTAAGTATCGGAGAAACTTGAAAGACCCCATCCGTGAAACGGGTGTTTGGAAGATTAACTTGCAGCTTGAGGAAGAGAAATTGAATTTGGATTTCAAATCTGTTCTGATATTACCAGTCACTCATCAGAACTGTCTCATCGAACCAAAAAAGGTAACGCCGTGTTTTTGTCTCATATGCTCATATGTCTGGTCACCGGTTCATATTTTATTGTGTGATTGTAATATTAAGGAATAAACGGGGAAGGGATGGAAAGAGAGAACTATGGAAATTGCTTTTAAAGATTGTGTTTTCTCATTTTTTCAGCGACTGCTGCTTGTAATACTTCCACTTCTACCGCTCATAGTATTATGCATATGATTATGCACACACACCCTCACACACACACACACACATATATCCTGGTCACATTCACGTGGAGCTTGTATTTTTAATATTAATCTTCATAAGTATTTCATGCTGGTTCACCAACTTTGCACAATATATATATATAGTATATAGTATATATATATATATATATATATATATATATATATATATATATATATATATATATATATTATATATATATATATATATATATATAATATCTAGTGGTCATATGTTTCACATGAAGCTTTAATTTTAATATTAGTAAGATAAAGAAATATGATTATTAATGCTGTTTGCCTGCATTACATATTATTATTATTATTATTATTATTATTATTATTATTATTATTATTACTATTATTATTATTTGAAAGTGAGAAAGTCCTT
Organism: Macrobrachium nipponense; assembly: GCF_015104395.2. Classification (NCBI taxonomy): domain Eukaryota; kingdom Metazoa; phylum Arthropoda; class Malacostraca; order Decapoda; family Palaemonidae; genus Macrobrachium; species Macrobrachium nipponense. Next base: position 43,030,039 of record NC_087204.1, read on the forward strand.
TTGTTTGCAAAGGAAGAGAACAAACATCGCAGGGGCCCCTCCCCCTTTTCTTTAGCAGTGAAACCGGACTCCTTTGGTTGATTGTGCCTCCACCCTTGTCTTTATCACGCCTGTCCTTTTCTCTCTTCTTTATAGTTGTCATGTCGTATTATCAACCCTCGTGTCTCTCTCCATGGTTTGTTTCCACTCGCCCAGACCGCACATTAAGGCAAAGAATGATAAAAAAAGGGGGGGAAGAAAGCAAGGGATACAGAGGAAGGGGAGAAATCAAAGGCTTAGATCCCTTTGATTGCAGAGAGAGAGAGAGAGAGAGAGAGAGAGAGAGAGAGAGAGAGAGAGAGAGAGAGAGAAAAGAATTTCGTATGGGTAATGCTTTTGGAGCTTTGCGAAATTTATCGCTTGATGTTCACTATTTTGAAACTATAATTATTTTTCTTTTGCACATAATTCGTCTATTTTTGGACAAAAATTCTATTACAATTTCTTCATCGTGAGGTCAACATTTCCGGTATAAAAGTAGCGGTCGAGAATATTTAGACGTTGCGTCCACGCCCAGGCATCAGTGTTTGATTATTTCGGTGATAAATTGCGGCCAAGAATTTCTAAGACGAAATCATTGGGAAGGAAAAAGCTGCCGAAAGGCGAAGATGCATGTAAGCTTTTAAAGTCTGGAGTGACTGACACTTAACTCCCCGTCAAGATAAAAGAACCCGTGCTTGCTGCTTCTTTCGGGGCAGGAGGTTTTGCCTTCGAAATATTTCTCATTTTCTGATTGCCATCTTTGACTTTTGCGCTCTGACACTTCTTGCCTGCTGGCTGGCAGAGCTCAAGTCTGCGGGGAGTACCTCCCCGCTCGACCAAGTTCAGTGTTTTATTTGCATATAAATTCGGACTATCTGATTTATAAGCCCGTTAAATCAGGGGTTCGATTCACAGTCTGTACGTGGTAAATCGCACCCAAGGAAATGAAGCACTTGAAGTTGGTCTTTCTCGAGTCCGAAAGGTTAAGGTGACGGGTCTTCGGATATAAACCATTTTGCGAATGCGTATGTCTGGGCCACGGGACTTATTCATTCCCTCCTTATTCTTAGAAGCTATGAATTATTCATGTTAAAACGTATTACATTTCGCTTTTCTTTTGTATGTAAAGATATGGCCCATTTACTCATGAAATGTGTACGAGTACAGGTATTTTGGGAGACGTTCATGATGCTCCTCATATTAGTACCTGTACATGATTTAATTTAAATGAAACTAGTAATATATATATATATATATAGATAGAGATATATATATATATATATATATATATACATATATATCTATCTATATTATATAGATATATATATATATATAATATATATATATATATATATATCATATATATTACATTTTGAAAAATCAGAACTGTGAATCCTTTCAGGTCTTGTGAATGAAAAAGTGTTCAAGTGTGTCTTGCATCAGACATTAAACGTCATTTATTTCATATTTTTTGGCGCCTCTAATGCTTGAAAATTGTACCTAAAACGGCTGAAAGAAAACGGTAGAATAATGATAATAATAATAATAAAAAAAAGAGTATTACGAACCAATTTAGTTAGGAAAAAACCTTATTTGCTAATTGGAAGCGTGTAAGTTAAATGTTGAACTAATTAAGCTTTGTCTGATGATAACATTAACATTCATTTGGTGCTTCCAGCTCGAGATCCTTTTACTTAATGAAAATATATCAAGCAATTAGGGCTTTTAAATGGAAACACGTTAACGCAGGGGAATAGAAAAAACGAGCTCAGAAATTACGTGGAAGTGACGTCACGAAGGCAAGGTTATAAATATACAGTGGGAGTGCTCTCTCTCTCTCTCTCTCTCTCTCTCTCTCTCTCTCTCTCTCTCTCTCTCTCTCTCTCTCACTGTTGCCCTTTTTCACGTTTTATTTATCTTGGCTTATTTTCCTTTTTTCGAGGAAATGTAGTTGAAAGGGAATAGAGGACTCGTATTTTCCATTAGCGGAGTGACACGCAGGCCAGTCTGGGTCATGGGCCGCCACTGTCGAGGCCATATGTCTAATTACCTGCAAATTATAGTGACGCTGGATGGAGCAGCAGGGGCCAGGCGCGCCCGCGCATTCACACACACACACACACACACCCATAGTATCACATACTATATATTTTTCCGCTGAGGAGGAATCTGAGAGAAAACAAATTTTTAAAGTCTATCCAGAGAGAGAGAGAGAGAGAGAGAGAGAGAGAGAGAGAGCGATGGAAAGTTTTTTTTAGAAGGAGAGAGGAGATCATCATTTTTTTTTTATTAGAGTTTTGATGTTTATTTATAAGATAACGTATGGAGATGTTAGTTTACAATCTCAATTGTAAATGTTATTATTTTGAAGTACTGATGAATAATACGTAGGGACTAATGTAGAGGCAGCTGGAGAATAAGAATGAAGTGTTTTTCAGGTGGTTAAGTATCCGATTAGCGATGTGACTTTACGGTCGACAGAACCGAAATATATAGAAATGAAAATGTTCCCACTAAGGGAAATATATAAACGCTTAGATGCAGAGATAGAGTGAAAGTATTCGATTGCAGATTATGTTGTTTCAGACTGTGGTTTTTGGGGAATGTCAGCGATTTTGAGAAATCGTTGTGAATGTGAAATTGTCATCAATATAGACTAAAAAGAACCCGGAGCTTGTTCCATGCAAGTAGTAGTATCGGATTCTAACGAATTTTGTCTAGACTTTCTTACACTTGGGCACGAAACGTTGATACAAATGTATTGCATAAATAAACAAATTCGTCGAACGCATCTTCAGTTTTCCATGAACCGAATTCGTTGGGCTTTCGGCTGTTGTCTAAAAGAAAAGGGAAGTGAGTCAAGAGAAAAGTTGGCAGAACTATAAGAGAAGCGAGTCCCTGTTCTTTCCTTTAACCCCCGTAGGCTTCGTGCTCCTTTGCCACCCCAGGAGCCTCTTTTTTTATTTATTTATTTTTTTCTTTTATACGTGAGCCAACAAGGGGAGGCGAAACACTAGGTTATCCCGTCGGGCATTACATTGTCTCCTGGGGTTTGCCAATAGAAGTCCCTTAGTGGACTTTAGGTTCTGACGGAGGATTTTTTATATGAAGTGTGTGAAATTTTATAGCATTATATATATATATATATATATATATATATATATATATATATATATTACATACATTCATATATAGCATGTAATATGTAAAGCAAAATTAGTACACTAAAGATAGAGACGTACTCAAACGCAAACAGACGCACTTAAATACATAAATACACACACACACACACACATACATACATACACACATACATACATACATACATACATACGAGTGTTTGTGTTTGTTTGAGTACTCCTATAGTTTTAGCTTATTAATATAGCCTTACTGAAGAGTTCTTCGAAGAATATGTAAGAGAGCAAAATGCATCAAACGACCTTTTTGAAGACATCTCCACAATACCAAATGACTAATGGAAAGCCCTCGTAGGTGCGCGTTTGTTTACACGCGCGACACGCGAAGAAGCATCTTTGAATTTCCTCAGATTCAATGACACTTGAAAGCCATTGTTGGCCCATTGTGCGCGCGAGTGAGCAAGCGTGTTTAAGCCTGCCGGGATATGAAGGTTGAAGTGGCATGGAAATGCTTTAGTGGAGGAGAGATGACTGGAAGAAAGAAAGGAGTACATCTCTTAAAGAGGTTTTTGGGGTAAAACCCATTGAATTAATGGCTTTCAAACCGAAGGGTACGGGGAGCAAAATCCTCGGTATTGATTCTAATGCAAACTGGGGGAAAGGAGGCGAAGATAGGTAGGTACGTACGTAGGAAGGTGTTTGAGAGAGAGAGAGAGAGAGAGGAGAGAGAGATTTTGATTTCATCAACGTTACTGTAGTCATAAACAACGATGGCAGACCTTTATCGAAGTCATCAGCATCACCGTTGTTGTCGTTATTCATGTGAGGTATAAAAAGCTTTTCATTCTTTGTTATTAAAAAGGCAAAGTGTCGCCCCTTGCTGAGAGAGAGAGAGAGAGAGAGAAGCCCACAAGCTCTGACAAAGAATACTTCCAAATCTTCCGGGCGAATTCTTTTTCCAGAATAATGCTCTCTCTCTCTCTCTCTCTCTCTCTCTCTCTCTCTCTCTCTCTCTCTCTCTCTCTCTCTCTCTCTCTCTCTCTCTCTCTCTTATTTGTGTTAGATGTCAAAGAAAGACGTGATTATGTTTGTAAGTTACTGATGATGGCCTGCTTTCATTTGTAGAGCACTTTATTTTATGAAGTTATATATAAATATAAGAATAATTTTTGTTGATCCGACAGTTTTATTTAGCGGAAAATGAAAAGAAGATACTTATTTGGTGAGAGAAGGTATAGTTCCACTTTTCATTTTTTTTTTCTCTGAATTAAGTTAATGGTTTTTTTTTTTTTAAACCGAGTAAGAATTCAGGAATGGTGTTTTATTGGCTAAGGTAGCGAGAACCGCGAGGGGGCTAATATGTGTACTTGCATGGCAAAGATTACTGATGCTTGATATTCAGTCGATGATGTTTAGGCTTTGTTATACGAGCACGAATTTATATATATATATATATATATATATATATATATATATATATATATATATATATATATATATATATATATATATATATATACATATACACCACACACACACACACACACACACACACACACACAACCCACCGATTGAGATATAGAGAGATTAAAAGGGAGTAGAGGTTTATCAGCTTCAATTTTTTTTTTTTTTCACATTTGTGCATATCTGTTAAGAGTGAAAAAAGTGGTTAATTTTTCTTAGTTCACTGGAAAGATGCTTTTTATCAATGCTTGCGTGAGTGGAGAGAGAGAGAGAGAGAGAGAGAGAGAGAGAGAGAGAGAGAGAGAGAGAGAGAGAGAGAGAGATAGAGTTTTGGTAATGATGAATTATATTAATTACATGTACGGGTATTTGTTTTTGTAACAAAACGGAATAGTCTTTTTAGATCACCCAGAGAGATGGATATATTCCCAGTTTACTGCAGAGATGCATTATATCAATGCATGCATGTGCAGAAAGAGAGAGAAAGAGGGTTTGTTAATGACGAAATGTTCCTTGTCCATGTGTGCGCATCTGTCTACTGTGTATAACAGAGGGGAACAGTCTTCCAAGCTCTCTGCAAGGTTGCATTTTATCCTTGCATGTATGCTGTGAGTGTGTTTGTGTGTGCGTGAGAGAGAGAGAGAGAGAGAGAGAGAGAGAGAGAGAGAGAGAGAGAGAGAGAATCCTGTTGTTATCGCTGACGGATGCGTTTTATCTTCTCCTTCCAAACAGTAATAGATGTTCAAAAGAAACTCCTGCTACGATATCCTTCTTGGGAATAAAAACAAGTCTCGGGGAAAGGCGTCTCTGTCAAATCCATCAGTGGGTGTAAGTGCAACAACAATGCCTAGAGCTGCCGAGAGAAAGCCGAATCAGTGGCCATGACATCCCAGAGCAAAATATGTCCAGCAATTGTTTTATCTTCGTTCTCCGTTGGACTTCATCAGAATATCTTTATGCGGGGCTCCACTGCGAGGAAAAAGAATACAAAAGTATAAACCACACATTCAAGAAGGAAATATGTAGTGACATTGCCTATCTTATTAGAGCTTTTAAATTTTTCTTCTTACTCAGGTAGAGATGAATTCCG
>NC_087204.1:43040750-43055750 GCF_015104395.2 Macrobrachium nipponense
TCTCTCTCTCTCTTCCCCGGGTCCTGTGTGTGTGTGTTTATCTGATTTTAATTAACAAGCCCTCGGGTGAACGGCTATTCACAGTGTGAGGTAGATAAATTGAGATGTATTTAAATATCTCAGTAAAATGGTGGGACAGTGATGTTTATTTTGTCATGATTTATGAGTCTATTGAAGTTGAATAGTGTCTGATGTTGTTGGTAATCTATTTTTTTTAAATGAAAATGTTGCATTGGTTACATTTGGGTTCTTATATTATCGTCAGCTGACCCTATAAGACATGTTGTTTAGGCTACATATACTACCTTGAGGTTGTGGTTTACATTTACAAGTGGGCATGAGGCCAGCTCGTATGGAAAACCAAACACACGCACACACACACACATACACAGATCGCGATTTTTACTCCTGAAATTTGATGTTTTCTTCGCTTCTTTTTTGGTGAGGATGACGTTTCACTTTACAGATTAGTGCATGAAATCTGATAATTCAAGATTAGTCAATTTTATATTGTTTCTCCTTTTCCCTAATCAACAGCGAAATCCCGTCTTCCTTTTATCCTGAAAATTCCGAGATCTAGTCAAGTAGGCGGTAAACGTAATAACTGGATCATTTAATGAAAAATTGTCAGCTTGTATTTCGAGTTCAGTTGATAGGAAATCATAGCTCTCTTTTATTCCTCATATTGGTTTTTTTATGTTTATTTTTTTTCGTAAAGTAAGTTTAATAAAACAAAATCAAATTGACACAGGAAAATCATTGCAAGGGTAACTGGATACTTTGGTATCAATGTTTTGACGTAGAAAAAATAAAACTCTTTATTTTTGTATTTACGTTGTTGTGAAGTTTTTGACGTGAACAAAAAACACTTCATTTTTGTAATTACGTTGATGTGAAGTTTTGTGACGGGAATAAAAACCAATTTGTCTTGGTGCTTATGTTGTTATGAAGTTTATATTTAGGTATATATTAGTTAATGGAATAATTTTTTTTAGTTATTTGTCTTTAAAATGACTAGCTGAAATTGACTGATGTCATCGGTCAGACGGTAAGAAATTCTGAAAATAACGTACTTGACCCAGCGCTGGCATACCGGGAGGTATTTGAAATTGCTGCCGAGATAAATTTACCGGATGCAATGAAGTGACGACAATCGAAGGCCCCTTACCCATTTGGCGAGTGTAAACAAACCAACGCGGCCAAATAAACACCCCGTCAATTTTAGAAGTCGAGGTAAATTCCCACCCCTCTCTCTCTCTCTCTCTCTCTCTCTCTCTCTCTCTCTCTCTCTCTCGGGTGATGTAAATTTGGAACAACCTCCCAGGTTGATTTTCCTTAATCTTTTGATGACATGTTTTGCATCGCTTTCGATGACCTTGAATGAATTTCAAAATTCAAAGAACGTGCTCGGTGAAGAACTCCGATTCAGATAAATTCACATACAGTCGTAAGCTTTATTTTCCATGTGGGTCAGATCCTGCGCAATAGTTTTCTTAATGGATTGGATCGACTACAGAACTCCATGAGTAAGTGTTCAGATCCAGTATGGAATTCTTGGTAAGGGCCGAAATACTAAAGCAGCCTTTATAAGGAATCCTATCCCCTACATCTGCCTTCTACTGAGATCTAATTTACTACAGCTGCATTCTTAAGGTATCAGGCCCGCTACAACAGTTTTTAGGGACTTCAGGTCACCGGCAACATACCTTTCTTGTGATTAGATCTCCTACGGTGAATTTCTCAAGGGATTATATCAACGGATTTTAAGGAACTGGATCCTCTTCACTAATCTGCTAAAGCGGCCTTTAAAGAATTAGTACCCACAACTGTTGATTTTGTATGCGTCTGATTCCAATAGCAGCATTCTTGATTAGTGGATCCGTTACGGCGCGCCATCTCAAGGGCTTGAACCTACCGCAGCAGCCTTCTAAAGGTATCGGATCAGCTCCAGATTTGCTACAGCATCCTTCTTAGTATCCTTTGCGGAGTCGACGTCGCTGCAACATCCGCAGAGGAATACTTTGGGTTAACCCGAAACTGGCTTAAGGTATCCTGTCGAGGACAGGGTATTCTGCCACGCTATCTTGTGAGCTTCGCGTTACCTCGCTCGAGGGTTACTTGATCAGGTTCTAATTTGATATCGAAGAGAGAGAGAGAGAGAGAGAGAGAGAGAGAGAGAGAGAGAGAGAGAGAGAGAGAGAGAGAGAGACCGTTACTCGGACGAAAGAAGATACGGCAATGGAGAGCAGTATTCCTTGAGGAGGAATTAAGGGCCTACTACTACCATTCTAATACCACTATATTATTATTATTATTATTATTATTATTATTATTTCCGATATGAGAAAAGAAATCGAACGATCCCCAAATATGTTAGATTGATTGATTGATCATGTAATTTAGGGCATAGCCCAAGCGCTGGGACCTGTAAAGGTCATTTTGTGCTAAATATGTTAGAGAGCCTTACATTACAAGCGCAAGAAAGAGCAGAGCTATTATGTAACACAAAAAATCACTGAGGCAGATGACGTCACCGATGAATCGAGGCGGTTACTCTTGAGGCGTTCTTATTAACTGCTTGATTTATTTATTTTAGATTCAACTGAGAAAAAGTGCGTCGTACTAAGAGTCCTTCACAAGGAAGATGCGATGGCAGTTTGTCAGCGCTGCGTTCTGTTAAGAGGCAGCCGTGTGTCTTCAGAATTTGAAGGGTCCGTGGCGGGGGAAACACCAATTTCTTTGGCGCGTGTTTAAGTGTACGGGAGTCGAGATCTGATGCATGCGTTTAAGCAATTGTTTATCTGCGAGTTTGCTGCCATCATCAGCTGTATTATGCAGAAAGAGAGAGAGAGAGAGAGAGAAAATTGCATTGTATTTGTCGGTGCATTCATGATACCGGTATCCTTTCAGTACTTTGTCCTGATTTTTAACGCACACTCACGAGAGAGAGAGAGAGAGAGAGAGAGAGAGAGAGAGAGAGAGAGAGAGAGAGAGAGAGAGAGAGAGAGAGAGAGAGAGAGAGATGGAAGTGACGAACTAGCGAACCCATACTTGTCTCCTCTAGTGTTCACTCTGTACCCAGCGATTAACTTCGCAACTGGGGTAGATCGGTTGATTTGCATATCCTTTGTGCAAGCCTTATCAAACTAATGGCTAGATATGAATAACTCGAACCAGATTTCCGCCGCGTAGCCTGTAAGGGTAATGTGCGACAAAAATCATGCATGGTGAATGTATTTTTTTGTTTTTTTGTTAGTGGAAATTCTTTCGTTGCATTTGCCCTGATTTGTTTCGAGTTGTGGAAGCACTTAACACCGGCTTTTGTTTGCCAAATTGTTGTTGAATAGTTTAGCTTCATGAAATTATGTATGCTACGCAATAGTTCATACATTTGCTCGTAATTTAGATGTTCAGGATTGTACCGATTTGCGGATTTGTGGATCTTTGGACTAAGGTAGACTTTTGAAATTGCCTAGACCTGTGGATAAGCTATAGATGATAAGCTATAGATAATACAAAATGGCGGGGATCTACCAAACACTGACACCACAAGATAAGGGGCTATTGTTTTACGAAATAGTGTGTATCTGTTAAATAATTTTACATTTACGAGATAGCCGATCTACATAATAGTGTTTTTGAGAAGGAAGGCGGGGACCAACGAAACGGTGTAGATTTAGGAAACAGTGGAGACCTATGTATGAATTCGTGATCACTGTGAAAGTCGGACCGGATTTTTGTTCAAGTGCTGAGTGTTGTTGTTAAAAGGAATGAAAAATGGAATTTGAGCCTTGAGAGTTAATTGAATTGGAGAGGGATTGCGCGTTTTTACCGCGTTTATTTTTAGCACGCCAGACCGGTTGCCATTGGCATATTAAAGTTAGGCTTAAGTGATTTGCTTTTTAGGGACGTTCTGTTGTTATAGACACTTTTATTGTATTTATGGATATTGATATCTCCAACCAGCACCTATATGGAATGTGAAATTTAGCCTAAATTGGGTAAGTGGTTGACAGTGATTCAGATGAAACCAGGTGAGTTTTTAACATTTTATCTGGTGTTGCTGATTGCAGATCATGTATAAGCTTCACTTAATTAAAAACGACTTAAGGGTGGAGGCCTTTACTGAGAAAGTATGAGAGTTAGGTATGGTTTTTATAGTGTATATATATATATATAATATATATATATATATATATAGTACATATATATATATATATATATTTATATATATAATATATATATAATATATATGTATAATATGTGTGTTAGAGAGAGAGAGAGAGAGAGAGAGAGAGAGAGAGAGAGTGGTTGGATGTGCGTTTACAAGACATAAGATATATAAGTATGAGCATCTATCTTGGCAAATGTGTGTTTCTCTGTGTGCATATATGCATGCTCATTGTAAAGTTTGAATCTTGCAGAGATTTCTCAGAGTGTGGTTGAGGCAGGAGGTCTATTTCAACATCAAAGGAAGCCGCCGTGAAAGGAAGCCAATTATCACGTCTCCTGTAAAATCAAGATACTTGGCCCCGTTACAGCGGGCCACTATCAAGAAAAATCCGTCATTTTTCATCCACACACGGACGTATTTCATAGCAAGCTGTTTGCAGAGGAAGGGTGTAAATCAACCGAATTGGCGGCGCTGTTGTCAAAGTTTTTTTTTTATTTCTTTTTTGTTATAATTTTTTTCTCCGCTTCGGCGTTCCTGCTGAACCATCCAATCTCCGTGTAAAAATTGGACATATAAATTAAGAGAGAGAGAGAGAGAGAGAGAGAGAGAGAGAGAGAGAGAGAGAGAGAGAGAGAACCATCATCGACGTGTGCATAATAGAAGGCGGAAATGGAAACCGGTCAAGAGACATTTACTAATTAATGAAGCCTTTGACGCGGCCAGACACATCTTGGAGAGGCAACATTTCAGGAGATGAAAATTCATTTCAAGACTGCCTGAAGAAAACTGACACCCAGGAATTTACGCCTGTTTTGATTTTTTCTCTATTTAAGGAGAGAGAGAGAGAGAGAGAGAGAGAGAGAGAGAGAGAGAGAGAGAGAGAGAGAATTTGCCTGTCACAAGTTAACACGTATAAATGCTCGTCTTAACGGGATAGATAAGTGGCGCTTTTAGCCACTGCCCGACGTCTAAGCTGGATTAATTTTGTCATTTTTCGCAAAATTTATTTGATCTTCATTTCATCATTTTTCTTTGCCTTTATTTCCTTTCCTTCTCTCTTCTTCCAAGACTTGTCTGTTAGACTGTGTGCACGTATGCATCGTTAATTAACTATCAGAGACCTCTCAAAGTTCGTCTAACGGGCTCTGTTTTGGGCCGTCCAATCAGACATGTTTATTGTGGGGTTTCTGTGTGAAATCTACTCTCTCTCTCTCTCTCTCTCTCTCTCTCTCTCTCTCTCTCTCTCTCTCTCTCTCTCTTTCTGCGCGCGTGTATTTGAGGATGTGTTCAGCTTCTTCGATATTTGTTGTCATGCGAAACCGTCGTGTGATCTGTTACGTGTCATTTCATTCTATAGTCATTCAGTTAGGTAGATTTGCATTCTTAAGTCATTCAGTCAGGTGGATTTGCATTCTTAAGTCATTCAGTCAGGTGGATTTGCATTCTTAAGTCATTCAGTTAGGTGAATTTGCATTCTTGAGTCATTCATTTAGGTGGATTTGCATTCTTAAGTCATTCAGTCAGGTGGATTTGCATTCTTAAGTCATTCAGTTAGGTGGAAAAGTGGATTTGCATTCCTTAGTCATTCAGTCAGGTGGAGAGGTGGATTTACATTTTTATGCCATTCAGTCAGGTGGAGAGGTGGATTTTCCTTTTTAAGTCATTCAGTCAGGTAGAGATGTTGATTTGCATTTTTAAGTCATTCAGTCAGGTGAAGAGGTGGATTTTCCTTTTTAAGTCATTGAGTCTGGTGGAGAAGTGGAATTACATTCTTAAGTCATTCAGTTAGGTGGATTTGTATTCTTAAATCATTTAATCAGGTAGATTTGCATTCTTAAGTCATTCAGTCAGGTGGATTTGCATTCTTAAGTCATTCAGTTAGGTGGAAAGGTGGATTTGCATTCTTAAGTCAATCAGTCAGGTGGATTTGTATTCTTAAATCATTTAATCAGGTAGATTTGCATTCTTAAGTCATTCAGTCAGGTGGATTTGTATTCTTAAGTCATTCAGTCAGGTGGGTTTACATCCTTAAGTCATTCAGTGAGGTGGATTTGTATTATTAAGTCATTCAGTCCGGTGGATTTATATTCTAAATTCGTTCAGCCAGATGGATTTGGATTCGCATTCTTAAGTCTTTCAATCAGGAGTATTTGCATTCTCACGTCATTCAGTCCAGTGGATTTACATTATTGAGTCATTCAGTCCGGTGGATTTGCATTCTTAAGTCATTCAGCCAGGTGGATTTGTATTCTTAAGTCGTTCAGTCAGGTGCATGAGTTTATAGTATTATTCCATATCAGAATTATTTTCCTACCTTTTGGTTTATACTCTAATTTCGTCTTTAAATATATATGGCAAAACGTCAAGATGAAAAATATGGTGATGTCGACTTCTCTGTATCGTTTCACTTGGGTTTTTCATGCCTTTTGAAATATTTCCTTTTTGTTTAATCTGGTTTCGTGAGACGTTATAATTGTAGTTGCCTGGAAAGCTGATTATATACTAATCTAATTTTTAGATTTACTCATTGGTATTTGGTCCGAAAATACCTTTGGCTACATCAAGTAACTTGGTCTTATCTTTTTTACGGGCTCAAGTTATGGAGTATCGTAATCATTTCGTAAAATTTAGTATCTTGTTGCCAAAAGTTTCTTCATGTTATATTTAGACATGATTAGGTGCTTGTAATGAGGAAATTCATACCTTTTATATACTTTGTTACCATCATCCGATCCTAATACCTTTAAGTACTTCCATATTTTACACACGATCTGGTACTTTAAGCTAGGAAGTCCCTAATTTAACATATTTAAATTTTAATTTAACATATTTACATGACCTCGTCTGGTACTCATAACAATTGAGTAATCGTACGTTGAAATCTGTTCGTTTCTTGTCACCAAGTGAGGTCATGTTTGCTATTAGGAAAGTATTTTGAGGGCTAATGTTTGCCATTTCCTGATGCAGCCAGCGAATAGCCGAACCATTATATGACGTTTGTTGACACTTTCCTATTACGCTGCAAGTTTTGTTAGGATTTTGCTGGTTAGGTGATTCGTTTTGTCATTTTCTGTTATTATGCATAATTTTTGGCCATTTTTCTCCCAAATTGACATTCTTTATGTACCGCGATTCGTCATATCCTTTGTTCTCGTCAGAAGAAGGAAACGAATGGGAGGAGGGGGTTGGAGGTGAGTGAGTGCGTGGGGGTTCCTTCAGTCAAACTGGCGCTCCTGCGCTCTTCGATGGCCCGGCGTAACTAGAATGTGACCCTTGGGTCCTGTTGTTCCTCACGCCGCGCCTGCCTATTGTGGAGGAGGAGGAGGAGGAGGAGAAGGAGAAAGGAGGAAAGTTGGCTAATGGAAGGAAGAAGGACTGCAAGTAAGATTTGGGCAAGGAGCTGTCATTGGCCATAGCAAGAGAACTGGTCTGGATTTTTCTCTATCTTTTTGTTTACACATACACCACCGTATATATGTTTGTGTAAGTGCATGCTGTGTATGCAGTTATTTATACGTCAATGGTACATTATTATTTCTATGTATAAATATCCACGAATACGGCTAAGTATGTACAGGAGCCGGTAAGAATGCGTAAAATGAAAACGGAGTACGTATTTAAAATGTAAGTGAACAGAACCGAAAGTTTGGTATCAGGAAACTAAACGGACTTTGCCCCAGCAGTTTGTGACCAATGTCATTGCAAGACGTTTTAAAGAAAATAAAATAAATGGACACAAGTTTCAAGAGAAGGTCCCGTAACGGAGTTTGTACAGAAAGTCTTTGTTTACAAGTAATCTTAAAAACCCACGATTGAACTTGGCGTTTTTCTGTATGATTAGTAGATATAAATTTATAACTAGTTCAGTCGTTTCGAGTGAATAGTGATTGAACGAGGCCATTGTTGTTGGACGTGCTGCTGCTACTTAAGAGGGGAAGAGATTGGAGGTGAATCGTAAGATGCCCCGAAGAAAGGAGAAGGAAAAGCGGTAGAATGAAATGAGGGAGCGGACGGGGAGCGATCAAACTAACTAATGTGCGCTGGGGAGGCCCTCCGTGCGAAGGGAATCAGAGCGAAGGGAAAATGGAAACAGAAAGAGACGCAATGAAGGGAACCTAGAGGGTATTGTATTTTGACGGGACTGAGGGGAAAGAGAGCGAGAAAGAAAGAGAGGAGCGTAGTAGGTTCCTGAAGAAAAGGGGAAGTGTGGGGATTTTGGGGGAGGGAGGATCGGTATGGTTTATTTATACCCCCAATCGTTTTATTGCTCACTAGAATCTCATTGTATTGGTCTGGCCAGTTTTATTATCGCATGTCCTCTCCCTCTCTCTTGTTCCGAATCCCAAGAAGACGAGTATTTGATCAAGGAACCCATGCAGGCGAGATGTGAACATTCCTCTCTCTCTCTCTCTCTCTCTCTCTCTCTCTCTCTCTCTCTCTCTCTCTCTGTTTGTATGTTTGATTGTGTGTGTGTGTACGACTTGTGTTTTCTTTCGAATGAATACTTTTGGAACACGTTCGTTTGGTCAAGGAGCTGGCGCTGTCGAAATGTGAACATCCATCCACTCCACCTCTCTCTCTCTCTCTCTCTCTCTCTCTCTCTCTCTCTCTCTATCTCTCTCTCTCTCTCTCTTTTCATGTATATGCGCGAGAGCGCGTTAGACGTTCGCAGTCATAAGTGTACTTCCTTCCGATATTACAGAGAAGATCGTAAGAAGAGTTGGGAATTTTCATTCTTGATCTTGGCTTGTATTTTCGTTCGAAGCCATTACTTTTGGAACACACGTTCGTTTTTAACGGTGCATTTCCTTTCGTAAATTCTGAAAATGATTCGAGGAGCTACTTGTGATTTTTACTCTTGGTATATTTTAGTGCATATGGGAATAAAACAGACCTGTGACTTATTCTCGTGCTCTCTTCTTGTAGTTAGGCTGCGATGCATTCGAACCCATATATGGAATGTTGATTTGGATAAATTTGCTGCAGAGATTTTGCGTTTGACAGGAGTAAAGTTGTAAATTTTGACCCTCAAGTTATTGATGTCTTTCAAGTTCTGTACTTTTGTTGTTACATCCCCCATACCATGCCAATCTTGTAGGAGCTGATGCTGTCTTGGTTGCTTGGGATGGGATACCAGATGACTTGGTGTACATTTTTAACTTCACGTTTTCAAGTCTTGAGGATGGAGCGCAGTTTTTATTGTCTTAATTTCTTAATGACAGGTGGGGAACTCTCGAGTCAAGTATGTCGACACATTATTCAGTACTTTTCTTTATCCTTTATTGTAATATTAACTTGTAACTTCATACGTTGTATTTTGCGTTTAAATTAGTTTTATTTTCGTCAGTAAATTTTGGTGAAAAGAGCGTTGTCCGTCCTCTTAAAATAGCCATGCTGCAAATTGCGGCCTTCATTTCAGCATATACCTGAATCGCAAGTCAGAAAAACTTATATTAATATACATTTTAGTTAAAAAGGAAATAAGCTTGCAAATGTACCTGAAACGGAAATAATATAGGCAGTGATAGTCGTGATATAAAAAACAACCAAAATCAGTAAATGATTTTTTCACCAGTGCAAAAATTCACGGCCAATAAAAAGAGGAAAAAACTCATTACCTAAGAAGAGAGGATAACCATAATGCACTTCTACTTGAAAGGAGAGGCACTTCCCTGCGCCAATGAGGGCGGTAATTTATCATGTTGTTTATTCAGTATTGAGTTGTTGTATAGGACATTATACGGAGTCGTTAAGATCGCAAACAACCGGAAACCGAGTCATTAGAACGAACGAAACGACCCATACATTTGGCCCCATCCATTCGACGGGGGTCATAAAATGTGCAGTGGCATTTGTACAGATCTGCTAAACACGAGCCATACGACGCAAGAATTACTTCGCAAGTTGAGATGGAATTTGTGATTTTGACTGCTTCCCGAGAGAGAGAGAGAGAGAGAGAGAGAGAGAGAGAGAGAGAGAGAGAGAGAGAGAGAGAGAGTTAGCGTATGTTCCTAGATTCAAAAGTTTTTACATGGGGACATTGATTTGTGTTTGTGTGTGAGTATTTTATCTATGCTTTATATTGAAACACCAGTATCTATAAAGGAGAAAAATATTACGAATCCATACTTATGTACGTTCGGCGATTATAAAAAAAATAATTAAGTTAGGCTTGAGTGATCCACTTTGGCATGGATTCCTATTCCGAATTTGCGAAAATATTCGGAGAGAGATAGTCTGCATAGACAGTAAAATCACCGCGAAACATATTGAGCTCTTGGTTTGAGAAGTGGAAAAGAAAAGTGGGAAGAAGGAAGATAGAGTTGAGCATAGAGTTCATTGTTTTTGAAATGGGGTCATTTAATGAGCTTTATGCCACTTTGAAAGGGGGAGTGGCTGGTGGAGTGATGACGTCCGTCGTTTGTATGGCAGAGGAACCGAAAGATGTGTTGATTGACGAAACAGAATGGTAAAAAAATTGAGCCGTTCAGAAGTTCAGTGGTGATGCGCTTTTATGGATGTTTTCGATATTGTCAATCTTGAAGTTAACTTTCCCCAAAGGACAAATCGTTGCTCCCTTTTAGGAAGGTTTGTTGTCTGGCCACTGAAGTCTCAAGGTTGGTCGTGGTCTTGTAATTGCACATTAGTAAGTTGTAGTACAGTTTCATAAAATTTATTGCGACGCCAGTTTGCATTAGTAAATCAATGACTCAAAAGGGTCGGAATGACCCGAAGGTTCCAGCGCCTTATGGCTTCTTCGGTCATAATCTCATATATCATCACCATATTGAGTTTTCCGGGTAATGGTGCTCCAGGGCACGAAGTTTTATCTTTAATCCTCTGGAGGACGATATTGTTTTCTTTGTCCTTACATTTGCAGTTTCTCTTCCCTCGTAGATATTAGAGTTGAGTTAGAATCTTCATTTGTTACCATTAGAAGTGGTATTGTTTTCTGACGTTTGTAACGGCACCCATAACTGGTGGATATTAAGAACACCTGTGCCTTGGCAGACGCCAATAAGACTACTCATCTCAGGTACTAGTGCTAATAAAAGTTCACTAGTGAGCCAGGGACGAGCTAATAAAGCCCTGTGGCCCTTTGTTGAGCAGTACCGCAATTTTCTTGGCAAAACTAAACCATATAAGCCTACTTCTAATCGATAATCCCAAAGACAGTGCTCATCCACCTGTGGCGTAAGGTTGAGGAGGGCGGCCAGTTTGGTCGGAAGAATGATCCTTGCGGTGTTAAGGGGCATTAGAAGAAGGAAAAGGAGGTGGGGGAGGGGGAAACAAGGGAAACAGAGCGCCCTAGGGGGAAAAGAAGGGGAAAGATTTGGCTCATTTTTCACAATTACCTTCTCGTTCTATTTGTTCCCACCCCGAGGTAATACTTTAGGCGGGGCTCTCGCCCCCCTTGTCTTTATACAGTATACACACAGCGCTCTCCAGATCTATTTCCTGCCTTTTGATCTCAGTTGATTTGTTTTCATTTGATTGATTCTCGTCCAAGGATTCTCTCATTATATCTGCGTACACACACGAGCACCCACGAGTCAGATAGATAGTGCTCTTACACACATGCACATTAAAAAAATACATATTATATATATGTATATATATATATACATATATACATTATATATATATATATCTATATATGTGTGTGTTGTGTGTGTGTGTGTGTGTGTGTGTGTGCATGCATGCATGTGTGTGATGTGCTTGACGTCAATTGTAATAAAGATTGAGATACCTTATTCCAAATCTTTCGGATTTTACAGCCTTTTTGAGATTTGAATGGAAGGTATTGCTAAGATTAAGATGATGGCATTAGATATGTTGAAGTTATGAAAAATGAAACACTTTATATTCTGTTCTAAAAGTACAGGAGGAGAGGTTTCACCTGGGTGTACGAAAAGGTGGTAAAATCTGGAAGATATGGAATAGTTACATTACAACTGACATCAAGCGCATTACACACACACATACTCATACATACATATCTTGCACCCCTACTTTGCTTTCAAATCTGAAAACCATCGTTTCCCATCAGTTTCCCCACATACCCCGTCCATTTTGCCATACAGCGATTAACTTGTTCTCTTACCTTCACCATTTATCGCTCCAATATTGAATTCCGCTTTCATAATTTTTTTTTTATTTCGTCACTGTATCTCTCTCATTTTCGTGTGTATGTGACATTTAAATTTCGCACTTACAAAGCTAACCTATTCATCAACATTTCATACTTTCGAATGGCCGCATTCAAATAAAACAGGCAATTTAATTAAAAGAAGAGACAAAGAATCGCAGTGTCAACTCATCCAATCTTACTTCACAGGTGAAAGAGGCACAAGAGTGATGTAGACCCTATAGCTAGGGTTATTCCCACATTTTCATTTGTAACATTTATCCGTATTCCCACATACGTTTTATACGCAGATGTATACCTTATAATAAAACATAATGTAATTACAGACAATATTTGGCAATTCGTGACATGTTTCTGTGACCTCTAATGTTTTAGTCTAGATATGTAAAAGTGACAGTTTCGTATAAGATTCTATCAGTGGTATCATCGAGGTCACAGAAATATGTCAAGAGTTGCCAAATATTGTTCAAACTGTGACGATGTGGATATATATATATATTATATATATATAAATTTTGTATAGTATATATTTAAAAAATATATATATATATATATTATATATGTATATATATATATATATATATATATATAATATATATATATATATATAATGGGGTGTGTGTGTGTTTGTGTGTGTGTGTGTGTATGTGTGTGTGTGGGTATAATCAGAGCTTTGCAGTCATGATCTATCTAGTGTGAAATTAAACATTTCAGTCACAGCCATTGGAACTCTGGTAATCGCCTTGGGATTGGCACTGCCATGAATCTTAGATTATGCTATTATTTATGAGTGTTGGCAGACGCGATTGGTTTTGTCGGAATGTAAAGTTCTTGAGTTCCATGGTAAAAATTCCCATCGTTCCACTGAATATTCAATTAAAAGTATTCATTATACTTATTCATTGGGATGACTATGTATAGATATCTTCGTTATTGTCGTTGATGTTTTACCCGTAGCATTCTTTCTTACTTAAAGCTGACCATTTTCTATTAAATTTCATGCGTGTCGAAATATATTATGCTTTGTTTTGTGTTTATTTCTGCCTTTATATATCCCATAGTTGTTACACGATCTTGTCAGTCATCACGCACTGCCATATAAACTAGAATTACCTTGGTTGATAATTTCCTTGCTCTCTCTCTCTCTCTCTCTCTCTCTCTCCTCTCTCTCTCTCTCTCTCTCTCTCTCTCTGATGTTTTAGATTTCGTCTAATGGCATGCATACTCGAGGAGATTTTCACTGTATTCTAATTTTATGATAAGACCTTGAATGAGGTCATAGATTGCAACTTGATCTTAGCCTTTTGCGTTTTAATTAGGTTGCCTGAACAGAGATGGACTGTACAGGCAGAAGCTTGGTTAGTATATTAAATGCTTTTTCTTACTGTCGATTTTTAAACTAGGTATTACACAGCCTCAGAAGTGTATGCTCTGTGACCTCCCTCTTCCTGCATACTTTTATTTTTGGTGTTACACAGCCTCAGAAGTGTATGCTCAGTGACCTCTCTCTTCCTGCATACTTTTATTTTTGGTGTTACACAGCCTCAGAAGTGTATGCTCAGTGACCTCTCCCTTCCTGCATACTTTTATTTTTGGTGTTACACAGCCTCAGAAGTGTATGCTTAGTGACCTCTCCCTTCCTGCATACTTTTATTTTTGGTGTTACACAGCCTCAGAAGTGTATGCTTAGTGACCTCTCGTTGCCTGCATATTTCTATTTTCCCTTTATATTTACCGGGGTCACAGCAATTAACGGTTATTGACGTTGTCTTACAGCATTCGATGAAGGTCCCTCCACCCTTAGCCGTGTACAGGCACTCGATTAATTCCCTTGATGATGATGTAAGTCTCGTCAGGCTCCGGTCAGGATAATCCGCTTTTGATGACATTCGCTCAGGGTCACCTTTTCTGATGCCTCTCTCCTTTCTGACCTTCACTTCTCCCTCTTCTTTTTCCTCGCATCCCTTCTCCACCTTTTCCTGATCCCCTCTTCGTATCCTCTTCTTTTCTCTACGACAGTTTTTCATCTTCCGTTACAGCGTCGTGGTTTTTTTCCGGTAATGTTGTCACCACAACTATTTGCGAAAAATTTAAGATGAAATTTCATGGCAGTGTGAGTTTTTTTTTTTATAGATACTGTATTCATGTAACAAGGTGAGATTTATTCATCGTTGTTGTCGAATGTCGTAGAATTTTTTTCGTTTTATGATAAAGCCGTATAGATTTTCACACTGGTGTTGAGAAATCTATACTGAAATTTCTTAAACATAGAATACCGGTTAATTTTGTTTTAGAGTGTGTTTACGTCGGTGACTATGAAATTACAAAATGCCAATTTTGTCAACCAGTTTTGTCATAACTGGGGTAACTGGTTGGAGGAACTGAAACAATTGTTCTTTGCTTTCATTGCTGTGAGATTCCTGTATAAAGATGCATATAAAAGTATTTGTAGACGTGTCATCTACAAAATACCTGTTTTCCATAACTAGCGGGTACCTGTATAGCCGTGCATGTACCTCTTTCTTCCATTTTGTAGGATACCTATTTAGTGTGTGTGTGTGTGTGTGTGTGTGTGTGTGTGTGTGTGTGTGTGTGTGTGTGTGTGTGTGTAAGCCCGCCGCTGTTTACCAGCAAAAATGTTCAAGAGCAGTCGCAGTTTGCAGCATCATTATAGCAG
>NC_087204.1:43060750-43063250 GCF_015104395.2 Macrobrachium nipponense
ACACACACGCCAACTAACTGACTTACTTCTAACTTTTATCATTGCGCGCACGACCACGCAGGCATAGAGAAATGTCAATTGAAAAGTATTTATTATCCTGAGTTTAACAGTTACCCTGCAAATGCCATTGCCTCATTGTAATGATTGCAATGATTTGTAGCTTATTGTGTTTAAGTTTTAAGATTATCTGAAAGGGATACAGTGATACAATAGATGGCTTAGTTTCCTCAATTGTGCTGTGTTGCATTCTCAACCTGATATGATTTCGTAATATTTAGAAGTGCAGAAATGATGACGTTTGGAATGTGAAGCAATTTTGCCATTGTTTTCAGATAGACGGGGAGTTCTCAGAGATGAAATCGTGCGCTTTGATTTTGCTTTTATGTGCCATAAAAGACCAGATGATAGTGTTGTCTGAGAGAGAGAGAGAGAGAGAGAGAGAGAGAGAAATGTGAAATTTGTCTGGTAATCGCTTCTCCCCTCCCAAATAGTCGCTGATTTATGTAGATTCTTTTGTTGGAAAATATCACTATCAAATGTGGGTTGATTTGCTCCATCCCCCCCCCTCCTCCCCCCCCCCCCCCCTTATATTTCCCCCTTCCGACTTTTTCCTTTCTCAGCATTTCAGAAAAAAAGGTGGGGGAGACGAGGGCGAGTGGGTGTTGGGGAAGGGGCCGGGCTCAGGGGGAGGGTTTAAGATCTCTTCGCATTTTGTTAACCCCCCCCCCCCCCCCTACTCTCTCTCTCTCTCCTCTCCTCTCTCTCTTCTCTCTCTCTCTCTCTCTCTCTCTCTCTTTTCCTCTTCTCTGTGCATGTTTGCGTCTTTTAGTTCATTAATCTTCAATATCAGTCGTCTCGTCGTTCATTAATTTTGTTCCTATTTTATGAATTTAAAACCGGGTGATTGTTACAGTTCCCTCAGCTCTCCTCTTCCTTGCTTTTAAAAGTGCGTTTTATTGCCATATTTATATATCTTGTCATTTATTTTTAATGCATATTTTCTTTGATGTAATATTACCATAATTGTAAGTTTAAGTAAGTATATATATTTCTTGTAGTATTTTAATTTCATATCCATTAATTCTGATCAGTTTCACCGTTCCTGTTTTCTCCACGGAATGTTTATGATACCCGCCCCTTCCCCCCTTATGCCAAGAAAGTTATTTATATAGGAAGTATTTTTTCCTCCAGCTCATTTCCAATGAGTTTATAGGAAGTTTGTTACGCTCAGCGAGCGAGCCTGGTGGGTGAGGAGCTGTTGCTTCCTTCCCCGGGATTTCCAATCGAGGCTTTGTGTAGTCCAGGGTTTATGAAAAAAAAAAAGAAAAAAAAAAACATGATTAGTGAAGCAGGAGAGGAATTCGTACGTTATTATTCCTTCTGGGAGGGGAAAATTATGAAGGCGCACTTACGGCGGGAGAATGAAAAGCGTATTTGTTGCTGGAGTTTTTTACGAGCTCTTTTCACGTACGCAAGTGAAACTTAAATCTTTCGGCGGTGTACTTCTGTCCTTGTTTGTTTGTTTTCTTCTTTGCGTTTCTAGTCGAGCGTCGTTTACGTATATTTACTTCTAGTATTGACGTTGAGTTTTTGTCGAGGAATCATTACCATTATTTGGTTCCGTAAGAATATTTTGTACTGCATGTTTTCATTATAATTTGAGGTTGATTATGATTATTGGTGCCATTCTGTGATTTATTTACCCTAAACTCTGTATCTTTCTCTTGGTTTCCTTTCTGATATAAGTAATAGAATTAAATGTGTCACCTTTGCTTGGTTTCTGTATCCATTTGTTAAATGAAGATTTGTGTGTGCTTTCACTTCCAGCTTGGTTGTTCTTTCGTTTTTCACTTTATCGCTGTGGCCTTTTTCGCTGCTACGATTTCTTTTATTTTTGCCTTCACTTTTCCGTCTTGATTTATTTTATCTTTGCCTACCCCTCCTCTCTTTCCCTCCCAATTCACCAGACCAATCACCTAACGACGTTATTGTTCGCCTTTCAATAGAAATTACGCTCCTAAGGAAAGCCCAGAGAGAGAGAGAGAGAGAGAGAGAGAGAGAGAGAGAGAGAGAGAGAGAGAGAGAGAGAGAGAGAAAAAATCTGATTCATGCTTTATATTAAGCTCACATTAGATAATCAGTAATTGTGTTATCATCGCATTTTTTAATCACGATAAAGCCAATGTAAAATAAGATGTTAATCATTGTAATGACTGTATTTTAATTGTTTGCATTAAGCAAGGTAATATGATTAATAGTAAGAAAAAGTAGGGTAATTGCACAACGTCTTAATACGAAGGAAAGAAAGTTAGAAAAAAAAAGAGAGGAACGGAAATTCCCACCTCCCCTTTTTTCCTTATTACCAGGAATAGCTCAGCCACTCTTATCGTTTTAAAAAAGGTAACATTATAGACTGGTTTGATGGCAGATAATTAGCTCATACGGCAGATATAATTAGTTGGATAATTAGCTAGCGATAATGGTGTTCCAAGCTGGAATT
>NC_087204.1:43065750-43093250 GCF_015104395.2 Macrobrachium nipponense
GTTTCTTTCTCATTTCCCTTTCTCTCCACCTCAGCTGTCCACTCGATACTACGCACATGATTCACTACTTAGATCATAGAGGCATTTTAATTTCATGGAACGGGCCATTTCGCCCCACTTTATACACAGCGAGAGAGAGAGAGAGAGAGAGGAGAGAGAGAGAGAGAGAGAGAGAGAGAGAGAGAGAGCGAGGAGCTTAAGTATCATCATCGAAGCAATGCATCTGAGGGCATATCAGGAAGATGCGTCATGAGATTCTTATGTAATCTATTGGATATCTCAAGTATGGCTGCAAGAACCAGGCCATTGAGGGTATGCTAAATATGTTCTGAGGAATCGTTTTTGTCCAATAGAATTCGTGTGAGACGGCTCAAGGACACGTCCCTTGAAGTTGATCAGATTTGTTAGGGTGTGTGCTATAATTGGCATATATGTGTGTGTATATATATATATATCTATATATATATATATACTATATAGCATATATATATCTATATATGTATATAATATATATAGTAGTCTATATGTATATGATAATTTTTGTTTTGTGTGTGAAGTGAACCATGTGAAACCATTGGCCGAGAAATCGATACAGGATATAGCAACACCATTTTAAAGATGAAATCAGTCCGTATAAGACCTTCTCAAGTCGGTGCAAATTATATAGACCAAGGTTTAGTCTTTTTCCCTTTTAACCCAATACAATGTTGCGTGTAAGAGACTTTGATGTAAAAACGACTTTTGACATATTGACCAATTCAGGAAATACTGAACCATATTTCAGTGATGTTCAATCTCTCTCTCTCTCTCTCTCTCTCTCTCTCTCTCTCTCTCTCTCTCTCGTGTTATCTGGTGCACGTGTACCCAAGAGACCAGTGTTTTTCCCTTACCTCTACGACAAACAGGATTAAGGCTCGCTCCAAATTTCTCCTCCTACCTTTTCGGTCCTTTTATAAGGGGGAAAAACTCCAACAATTTTTATAGAAGAGTGATTGAATTATGTCGTCGTCCATTTTCTTGTGTTTTGTAAACCATCTCTCTCTCTCTCTCTCTCTCTCTCTCTCTCTCTCTCTCTCTCTCGTTAGACATACTATTATTATTATTATTGTGTGTATTTGATGAAAATGTGACGTGGTTTATTTATGATGATGTCTTTTTCTACACTTATCCAGAACGGAACGTCGTTTTACCGTATGTCATTTTCATTTCTTTTCTATACATAGTAGAATAATGTATCAACATTATAAAATCCTTTCTCCCTACTTGTTTAAGAAGGCCGACGGCACGGGCATCTAATGCCGACAGTGAAGTAAATTTTAAAAGAAACCTTAGTTGGCTTTAGTGAGCCATATCTTGAGATAAGGAGGCTATTTTTTACTGTAAAAGTTTTGATTAGGTAGTCTGAGCCTTGGTTCTTGCTTGTTTAATACAATGGTGACATTCACCTTGTCATTTATGAAGGTGCAATTGTTGAAATCGTTAGTAATCTTCAGGTTCATGCTTATATATATACACACACATATATATATATATATATATATATATATATATATATATCTATATATATATACATACATACGTTATATTATACTATATCGCTGGGATATATTATATGAAATTAATCAAGCTCAGTTTTGCGACAACTAACGCTATTTTATAGCTCCTAGATGTATAATACGCAATTCATATTGAAAAGTTTGTCTAATGGGGACCTGATTTTTATTCTTTTGGTTGAATGATGATTTTAAGGCATAACTTCACAGCGAAAGACAGAGAGAGGTTAGTGATCACTGCCACCTTATCCTGTAGCTGGTGAATCAAGGATGGAGACCTTGATCTGGAAGATTCACCATCACAGATGCTTCAGGGACCTATTAAGTTAGATTGCCTTTGATTTTTGTTCAAATGACTCTTCAGTTGGTGTTTGCTCTCATGGACAAGAAAGGCTGAGGTGCGCGTTCAACAACTGTAGGTGTGTTGAGCATTTGACGTGTTCATTCAGTTGTAGTTTTTTGATGAGCCTTCAATTTGCATGTGCTCAAAAACTCTCAGGAATTTTTGTACTCGTTTAAGAATATATTTTCAAAGTTAAATGTCATACTCTTGAGACTAAATGGAGGCAGGCCTGGTCTTTGGGATCGTCTGTTTTCAGGGAAGTGTACAGTTCTACTGAACCTGAAGAAATCCAGTTAGGCTGTAAATTTGGATTGTCTTTTAGTCCTTTGTTGCTGTCAATAGTACCAGTTAACAAAGGCTCTACAGTATATTTAAAGATATGCAGTGTGGTTCAACCAAAGACAGTCACTACTTAGCAAAAAGTTCTGGATGTTTTTGCATTTCATTTTACTACATAACTCCATTATTAATGCCAGTGGTATTATTGCATTCTTTTGTTCTATTTATTTAGATTTTTTCTTTTCTTGCTTCTTTTTCCTACCTTTGCTTTTGTGACTAATGATTTCGCTCCATTCTTCCAATCAACTTGACAGTTTTTTAATGCTCTTAATAAATTATAGAAAATATCACGCGGAATAGCTTACTTAAGCTAACTCCTATGGACGTGTAGTTTCGTATATACCAGTTACACATATTTTATACCTAAATTACGTGATTAAGGTTTTTTAAACCTAACGTAAAATATAGTATGCGTGAGAAATGACAAAAGGTCGCTGTTATGTGGTGTTCAGTACTTACTGTATGAAGAAGCAGCCTCAGACGGGAACCTAAAGGCGTTGTCGTGCAAGGTATAACGGTGACGGAAGCAGCCGGGATTACTACTGCCACCATCGACGCCTTCTAGTTATACGACCGGGGGTTGTAAAACCTCGGGTTGTCAAGTCCCGTCGTTAGGCCATTCCCCCGGGTCATTTTGATGGTCGCCTTGTTACGGCGTTTTAGCTTGATTGCTCGCCCCGTCGTGTTGTAACGCCTTACCGTAATGCGCATCGGAAGCTTTATCCGTTGTCGGCTTCGCTAACAATGGCTGGAAGTCAGAGGAAGAACTTGTAAGATTCGAGTGTTTGCAGCTTTGGTAATGTTCCAGTGGCCATTACAATAACTTTGTTCTTGATTTTGGGAAAGGGATGATTTATGGAATGCTCATATCTATCTGTGTCTCAGAATGGAACGTACCTGGTAACCGGGTTGCTAAAATCTTTCAATTGCTGCGTCCGTCTAACGTTGCTGAGCGATTTTTCATGTTACAATGTGGTGTAAATTGTATTTGTATTTGGTCCTCCAGTCGTCAACACTTACAAGCTAGATGTCGAAATTTGGGTTGGTTCGGTCCAACCTTATTAAAATGAAACAGTCATGTGGCTGTGCTGATATTGTTTTAACATGTTTCATGCTCATATGCCTTCCATGCCAGCATTAATCCTAGTAATTGCTATAGTTTAGATCGTTGAGACGTTGATGGGGTTATTTTGAATATTAATCCACGTATACAAGGGTAATGTTGGGTAGTAGTAAAAAAACGTGGAAGGTGAATGAAGTAGATGTCTGTAACACCCTGATTTCGTTTAACGAAGGTCTACCGATGAAACATTTGGCAGGAGGATTCACAGTCTGGAAGTCTCAGGTGCGTTTAAACTTTTAGTAGGCATAAGGGGGGAAATGAGAGGAGGTACAGAATGTATTCTGCACTTCTGCTCAAAGTAGCTGAGTTGCGAACGAATGTTTGTTCGGCGGAAGTGGTGTTAGTTTCACGATATAGTATGTAAGAGAATGTTTTAATAGTACAAAAGTGTGGCTGATGCAAATATACAAATTTTTCTAATGATTGTTAATGTGTTTGAATGCAGTGAGGATGAAATCTGTTGTTGGATTGTAGAAGAAAATCTGTTGGTGTTGATTGTAGTGATGATGAAATCTAATGTTAGATTGTAGAAGAAAATCTGTTGGTATTGAATGCATTTATGATGAAATTCCTGGATAATTGTTGAATGATTTTCCTGGATAATTAATTGTTGAATGATTAGGTGTTATCATCGGCATTTAGAGAATGGAAATTGTTGAATCGGGCTAGTACTTCAAGGTGAATATGAAAACGATCGTGCATTCTTGAATCAAATTAAGGAAGACTATTGACAGAGGCTTTGGGGAAGATGTGTGCTAAATAATGATTGTCAATTCATGTTAAGTTAGAATGGGCAAATGAGTGATTAATTTATATTATATTAGTAAAGATGGAGAATATTTAATGAAACCATTAAAGGCTAGTGTTAAGAGCTCGCGAAACTAATTGTGCGTAAAATGCTTTATAAATAAAGATTTAAACGATGAGTTAAATGACACAAAGATGGTAAAATAAAAGAGACAAGCACTGTTGATTTAAGTCCTCTGATCAGCTAGAAAATAAATAGGAACTTTGGAATTATATTAACGATGATTGTATCGGTTACTTCGGGAAGTAAAGAGAAAGATCGCATGGAGGGAAGTCGTGAAGCTGATTGGGGTCGCTTTTAATGTATGTAGCTTCTAGGTAACCCTTTTCAATTTAATTTTGTAGCTTTTGTATTTGATTTAAATTTTAATTATGGGTAAATAGGGTTAATACTGAATTACCCCCTCCCCCCATCTCTCTCTCTCTCTCTCTCTCTCTCTCTCTCTCTCTCTCTCTCTCTCTCTAAGCCATACCGGGATGTGGACAAGCCTAGTATTTATATGTGGAGGGGAGGCAGTATTGGCAGAAAGGAAAACAAAACAATCAGAAACAATAAAACAGGCTAGGAATGCTTGCCGTGTACGCCGCCGCACGTTAGTCGTAAAATATCAAGAAGTGGGAGGTACTGGGTTCGCTTTCAGTTCCTCTAATGTATGTTATCCCCAGGATACATAAATAATATATAACACGTAATGCCGATTCCCTGCCTACTCTCTAATGCTCCCTTATTTCCCTTCCCTCAGGCATGTTTTCCCTTATATCTCCGCCCCTTCCTCCGTTCGAGGCCCCTTGCCCTGTGTGCCGTTTCCCCTGCCATGCCCTGTCCCTACCTCCCCTCCCCTTCCCTTCCCTTCTCTTTCCCTGTGGAGTTTCTCCTGACGGCTTCTCCTCGCTCTTCTCCTCTCCGGGAGTTCTCTGCCGCGCAGGCGGAGTCGCTCGTTCTTGGAACGTGTCTTTTCGGTAATTCGAAATCAGGGTGATTTCCCAACAGCCAAATATTTCCTCGATCGTTTTGGCCTGTTGGAAGGAGAGGGGGAAAGTTTCCTCTTCTATAGCTCTTGTTTCGCACTCAGTTTGCTTGCCTAGTCTTTGGACATCCCTCTGAAGTGTGTGTGCGTGTGTGTGTGCTTGCTTGTGTTTACAGGGCTCTTGAGTACGTCTTTGTATGTCGGACTCTTGAGAGTGTTTGTCGCATTTTCTGCTCTGTAAGTTTTTTTTTATTTATATATAAAGTAAGGATCCCTTTGTGTATAGCTCCTAAAAGAGGTGCTTGTTAAATCTTGTGGGCACTCTTCTAAAGTAAGCGTTTTGTTTTCTGCTTGTCCGACACTACTAAGATACGTCTGTGTATGTGTGAGTGTCTGTGTGTGTTAAACATTTCTTCATCATGTGTTTTCGTTTGTCGCACATTCATCAGATAAAGTCGTTAATGTAAGTGTCTTAGCGCACGCCTTTTATAAGTAGTTATGCAATTCTGCCTCTTGTTTCGCCAAGGATGTCCTCGTTAAGTTAAGTATATCTTAGTTTAACCAGACCACTGAGCTGATCAACAGCCCTCCTAGGGCTGGCCCGAAGGATTAGATATTTTTACGTGGCTAGGAACCAATAATTGGTCACCTAGCAACGGCACCAATTCTGTCTAGAAATGAATTTGTATCACCAGAAATATATTACTCTGATTCCGCGTTGTCCGAGCCGAGAATCGAACTTCGGACCACAGGATTGGTAGCCGAGCGCGAAAACCACTCGTCCAACGGGGAACTAGGATGTCCTCGTAAAATGGACATTTGCTGGAACGCAACACTCAGGCGGCGAAGGTGAGGAGGAAAGGACGGAAGAAAAGAGGCAGAGATGAGGGGCGATGATGACGAGGTGGAGCAGTGAGGAAAATTGGCGAAATGGGAATAAAGAGGAGGGAAAGAGGAAGCTTAAGGGGACACACGGGTTAATTTATCTTTTGGTCGGACGACAGACGTTCCATGTGCCGTTGTTTAGTCTGTCGTTTGGAGAGAGAGAGAGAGAGAGAGAGAGAGAGAGAGAGAGAGAGAGATCGAACGCAGCTGAAAAAAGGTAGGGAACGGCGGGGAAACTCGCGAGTGGCAAAAAGATATCGGTCAGAATGACCATTCTCTCTCTCTCTCTCTCTCTCTCTCTCTCTCTCTTCCCGGCAGCCATGTTTTTGCTATTGGGCTTTTTTGCATTTCAAAATAGATATGTCAGTGTTTTCGGGATGAATATTTAAATTTGTTCTTTTTTTCGAAAGTGGACAAGTGATTCAATTAACTGATATTCATCGAGTGAATTTGTCAAATATTTCTCTCTATTTTTCCCCCTGTGTTGATGTCAGGGGTTGAATATGGTTCACATTTAGTAGGGAGCGCATTTGCTTCTTTCTTTGTTTAGGAAATTAAAGAGTGAGGGGATTTGTCCGTCAATCTTGGTGTTTATTTAGAAGATGGGTATATTGTCCCTTGATTTCTTCTTTCCACTTTTCAAGTCCAGTAGTGTTCATTGAAATCCTTTTAGCACACAGTACATATATATAAGTGGGCTTTCTGGACTTGAGTGGCTATTTTGTCGGGATTCGGTAATACGTGAGCGTTTTTCTATTAATTTTATTTTTATTTTTATTTTAATCGGCCTTTCATGTATTAATGAACTGACAACTTTTGAAAATGGACGTCTTAGTATACATAACTTCCTGTAGTGTTTATTAATTTGTTTCATTTTATTTTCCATACCTGTCACCTTTTGTCTCTAAATACCTACTCACCCAAAGACTCTTGATATTGTGTATATTTCCATGAAAGTGAGTTCACTTTCAGTGTATAATTCTTTAAAACCTCACTGCTGTATTTTAACACTGGCCAGAGTGTAACAAATTTATTTTAATTACCTACTAATATTTCTTGCGTGAATTACTCCTATAACGAATTCATTTATTTGTACTTATTTTTACAATGTTATCCGTTGAAATTTCAATCTTTCATCCGCAGATTTAATTCCTCATAACATTAGAGATACTCCAGTTGCCTCTTTTGGAAGGATTGAAGGTGAGGGGGGTTGGGGGTGGTGTGTGTTCAAACTCTCGAAGTATACAATTGGATGAATACAGAAGGCTGTTTAATTGGTGACTCGAGAACGTAAACATCTTGGGAGGTTGATCTTGAGGGCGGAGAAGTGGAGAGAGAGAGAGAGAGAGAGAGAGAGAGAGAGAGAGAGAGAGAGAGAGAGAGAGAGAGAAGGCGGTACGATGCACGTTGAATTTTTCAACAAGAGGATCCCAAATAGCTTTCACCTCTATTGGTCGCTTTTGAACGACCTTTTTTTGTGGCTGTTTTTATTGTGGCGTTGTGTTTTTTAAGGTCGTTGCCCTTTGACTGCATATGAGGGACTCGAATGCGTTTGTTTCTCAGACTTTAGTGTGTTTGTTTGTGTACCTTATTATAACCCCATTTCTATTTTTTCAATTCTGGTCTTTTTATGTAATCTAGTTTGTTTGCATATATAATGGGAGCCTTTGTGACTGTCGAGGGCCACTTTACAGTGGTTCATTATTAAAGATGGTTTGACTGTGAGGGGAAAAGTTAAAAAAAAAAAAGTATTGTTATGTTCGACTTAAAAAGAAAAATGAAAAGGGTCTTTCACGTTTATTTAGAAGCCGAGACGGGTATCCTGAAGAGGAAAACATGAGCAGGCAATCAGAAATGATGGACAGATGCAGAGGTGTAGTCAGTCGACCCTGCCCCCAATCAATATCCTGAGCTGAAGCTACAATTTTCATAATTCACGCGGTTGGGGTTTCATATACCAGGTAAACATAGAGACGCGAGAGGGCACGCAGGCTTCCCAGCCAGGCTGGAAGAGAGGGAAGGGGTTTTGGGGTGGCTGGGGGAGTGAGTGGTGGGGCCGGACTGGACTAGTGAAAAGACAGGAAAACATACACACTCATAGACAGTCACACAAACGCACACACGACACACGTATGAAAAATTCATGGTTTAATGAGAAACACTGGGGTTGAGCTGGAAATTGATCACTAGATCAGGAGGAAAGAATAGATGGGGCGATTAGCAGAGATGAATAGAGCAAATATGTCTGATGATGAAATAATGAAGGCAATTGATGCTAGTTGGAGAGAGACGTGACATTTTGGGATTGGTTGATTTCGTCTCTTATTTTTCAATTGTATTTTTTATATTTATTTAATTCTTAGATAAAACGTTGCTATGACTTATTATCACACGTCTGTATATTAGTAAAATGTGGAAATGTATACTTTTATTGATATTGATTCTGTGACTTGCAGTTGTGTTTTTGCATTCCTCTCTCTCACTCTTCATCTCCTACGTTTTCATACTGGATTATTTGAATTCGTTTCTTTTTCTAAGATGCGAATAGATATCGCTACGTTATTGTAGAGAATTCCATTCAAACATGTATGATTAACATGTTCGCATATATATCTATATATATATATATATATATATATATATATATATACAGTATATAGAGAGAGAGAGAGAGAGAGAGAGAGAGAGAGAGAGAGAGAGAGAGAGAGAGAAGGGGTGGTTTTCTTTGAAGGTGTGAAAGACAGAGTTTTGCACTTTCATCAAAGCAGTATTACTGACGGTGGGTGGAATTTAATTATAAAGATCATTGATCATATTGAGATTGTGGGCATTGTCTGCGGGGTCTTGAAGTGAAGATGTTTGCATATATGCGCAGTTTTCGTTGCCGATATGAGAGAGAGAGAGAGAGAGAGAGAGAGAGAGAGAGAGAGAGAGAGAGAGAGAGAGAGATGAAATTTATTACATGGTCCAGTAAATTGTCAGAAGAAAAAAATTGGCATTGCGAGTATGTATACATAGTCTTTGATAGTGTTCAATGTATTTCTGCCCTCAAAAGTCTCTCTCTCTCTCTCTCTCTCTCTCTCTCTCTCTCTCTCTCTCTCTCTCTCTCTCTCTCTCTCATCCTGTTTTGACTGCCTCTTTTGTTTCAGCAGATGTTTTTCTTTATTTTTCTATTTATTTTCTTTCAGCATGGTCACTACCCTCCATCCTCAAGAGAGTAGTTTATTGTTCTCCTATTGGCAGCTGCGGGTGGGTTTTCCATTCCGATTTTGCGTTTCTTTTTGTAATAATTCTTAAATCAAGTTTTTTATTATTATTATTATTATTATTTGGTCATTTATGATCGTTCGATCTTTCACAAACCTTTCTTAGTATTTCTGTATTGATTTCGACGAAACGTTCCTTGCATAATGCTCTCTCTCTCTCTCTCTCTCTCTCTCTCTCTCTCTCTCTCTCTCTCGTAGTAGTAGTAGTAGTAGTAATAGTGCCTTGCTTTCCTCAGGAGGAAAAAGGAGCGACGGAGGGAGAGGCGTTATGGCATCGTAAAACTGGCGCCTCCTTGCAAAAGCGCCCCACTAATTGTTACACTTCACGCTATCCTTATCCACTCTGCTTCATTCACCTGTTTTATCACTTGCATTCTTTCCCACGTCCTTTTTTATGTGGACGGTTATTCTGTCGCAGGAGCTTGAGGAAGCCTTCCGACTTCTTGGAATTTCGGCTCAAGATTAAGTTTGTTTGGCGGTTATGTCAAATATGTGCACACCTATACGACTGATCTGACTGAGTTAGTCGGTCATTGTTAGTCAGGCTTTTTTTTCTTTTAGTTTCGCTTATATTCATGATTGTATAATGCGTTACATATTTCTGTTACCTCAGGATTCATTTTTTTCAGTTGTCTGTTTTCCTATACTAAATACGAGCGCAGCGTGACAATTTTCTATATTTGCGAATATACTGTGGTTTGACAGGCACTTGTTCCCCAGCTCTCCAATATAAATACATTACATTTATGACATTGTTTAATTTTTTCTCAATATCTGTAGCAACATGACGCTAGCTATTTGATTCAGTCATCTAAAATACCTTTGGTCTGTCGAACTTTCAGAAGTTACAGCCATGTTGAGCCTTCGTATATAGCGATATGGCTTTTTCTGTTAATTAATTCAGAGGAACTTTGATTAATTGTTTAATATATCAAATTCATAATGAACTTTTCCTTATCCATGGCTGATGATGATTTGCTATTGATAATGTTTTCGAATTTAAACACCAGTTCTAGTATTCTTTTTAATTCCATTTACGATGTCGGGTTGTTAGGTACATTATATTCTACCATTGTACTCATCGTAAGTATTCTTTTCGTGAGGTAGGTCGTAATCAAGAGAGCCGTAATTCGGAGATATTTCTTGGCTTTTCTTTGTCTGTGCCTCCTTTTTCTCTTGGGAGATCGAAGAAAAGGAGACATAACGACAGTTCTGGTTTGAATGGACAACGCTGAGAATTCGAGAAGGAAGACAAAAAAAATGACGTAGGAACCAATACTTTGTGCTGGAATCTCCCTGTGTCCTCCCCAGTGTGCCGGGACCCACCCCACCCCTTACCCTGCCTGTGAACAGTCTTCCCCCCCCCCCCCCCCCCCCCCCCCCCCCCCCCCCCCCTGCCCCCCCTGTGTTCGCTCTCGAAACCTTTTGTTACGTCGTGTGGCTTTCCCCTGACACACGCCGTGTGTTTGTTTGTGTTTATTGTGCGAGAACACAATGTGTTCTTTCGTTCTGGTAGTACCTTGAGGAACGGGAGGGCGCTTTAGAACCACTGTTCTTTAGGCCTCTCCGCTCTTTCTGGCATTGTTCTTCTATTCTGTTCGACTCGTATTATCCCTTTTTCATTTTCATTTTTCCTGTCACCTCTTTCCTTAGGGCTTTGGGCCGGTTGTTCCACCCTGGCTGCCTTCGCTCTGGACTGGATTTTTTCCCCTCCTCTCCCACCCCTCCTGCGCTCCGGGATTTTTCGCCTTGTTTTCGAATATGTATGTATGTATGTATGTACGTACATATATATATATTGCAAGAAATCAAATTTGTTAAAATTGGTTTTCAGGAGAAATGGAATTGAATTTTGTGGTCGGTATCTTTTGGTGTAGTGTGTGTGTGTGTTTGAGACAAACCTTGCAACACTACATCTTTTAAAAGTTACTCAACACTTGGTAGTGATATTTGAGAGGATGTAAATGCCAGAAAAGAAGTCGCGCTGCATCGCAGACTTCGTCTTCTGTATTCAGTAATATATATATATATATATATTATATATATATATATATATATATATATATCGTATATCTATATATATAATATGTTTGTGTGTGTGTATATATATGTATTCAGTAAATATATATATATATATATATATATATATATATATATATATATATATATATATATATATATGATATATATATATATATAGAATATACTGAATGCAGAAGTACGAAGTGTTTGATGCAGCGTGACTTCTTTCCTCGCATTTTAAATCCTCTCAAATATCATTACCAATCGTTTTAGCACCAATACAGACCTTGCATTATTAGTACTATTTAATACTATATAGCCTAAATAAGATTAATATATTATATATATATAATTTTTATATATATAATATATATTATAGTGTATATATACTATATTTATATGTATATATATATGTAATTATATATATATATATAATATATCTATATATATATATATATATTATCTATGCTATATTTGAAATTATACATATATATATATATATATATATATATATTTATTTATTAATTCTTTCTTACTGACAACCTGTAGACGTAATCTGAGTTGTTAGTTTCGTATTGGCTCTTATTATTTACTTCGATTTCAAGTTGTTATAACAACAACATTCAAGAACTCTCTGCCAGAGACGTTTCATGCCATCTGCAGCATCTCTCTCTCTCTCTCTCTCTCTCTCTCTCTCTCTCTCTCTCTCTCTCTCTCTCTCTCTCTCTCTCTCTCTCTCTCATCGTAAGCTGTCTCATTTATTTTTTACAATTTTCAAACTTTTACCTGTTCTCTTTTGTATGTCTGGCTTTGGGAGCGTTGTCGGTGTATTAAATGTTTAACTCGGTTTTCTTGACGGAGTCTTGTGACAGATATTGCTGAGCTATTTGTTTTTATACTTGTTAGCGGAAGGTGTTCCTTGTTCTCTCACACATTCTGCGCAATTCAGCCATTTTTTATGGAAGTGCCCCGGGATCTTTGTCTTGTTTTCACTGAGAGAGAGAGAGAGAGAGAGAGAGAGAGAGAGAGAGAGAGAGAGAGAGAGAGAGATTTATGTAAACCCGAGTTTATTTATTTAGCGTAATTTTCACGCATTGGAATAGCAAGTAACATTTTTTTTTTACTTTAAAGACTAAGGTTATCCGGATTTTGATCGAAGAACAAGGCCTTATTAGCCGAGTGATTTCCAGATTGTATATTATCTGCAGCAATATTTTAAACTTAACGAATACAGGTACCGTATCTTTAGCAGGATCATCTGTAAGTAGCCTCGTAGACCTTTCTTAGCCTTCTTTTTTTTAATTTATTTTTATTTTTATTTATTTTTTATTTTTTTTGCACGAAGCGTATAGCAACAGGAAAACGCGGTTTTCTCCCTGGAATTCCCTCCTTCTCCCCCTCAAGTTTTGTATCTAAAGAACATCTGGGGCTAAAAATGGATTCACAGGGAAGACGGGAAAAAGTGAGGCGGTATGGGAGAAGCCATTTCTTGCCCGTCCCTTTCTTCCTCTACTTGTAAGGGCTCGGGTATTTTTCTTGTTGACGAAATAAAAATTTCCGGGTCCAAGTTTTGAGCGGTGTTCTTTTAGTGGCGGCGTTGTTGAAGTCAACGGGATCGCGTGCGTGGAGGCCTGGGCAGGCCAAGAGGAGATGGCGTTTGCGTTACTCATTGCGTATGGGGCAACGCGGAGTGGATGTCTAGTTTATGATGTCTAACTGAATCATATGAAATTGGGGGCGGAAGAAAGCTGTTAGGGGAACGCCGTAAAAGGGTTGATATTGAAAATAGCTTGTAGGGAGTTGTAGGGAATAATGCCATGCAATATATTGGTAGGAGAGGGAGACGCAGACACGAATTATTGGAAGGAAAATGAGAGAACTGAGCAGGGAAATTTGAGACTTGTCAGATATTAAGGACATAATGGAATTTTCCGTAAAGAGGAGGGGATGGTAATTGAATTATGGCTTTCATTAAATGATGAAATGAATTGAGAAAAATGGACGAGGACTTGTGTGATGTGTTTTTGAAGATCACCCTGGAAGACTTTATTATGTGAAGCGAGATTTACGTCTGATGTGAGGCTTCGTAGTTCACATCAAGGGCTGAATTGAATGTCCTGTGCTGCAGGCGACGTTTGTGTATATGTGTTGTTGCTTGAATTGCTCATAAAATGCATATCCAGAAAGATACTGATGTTGTTGTTATTGTATTCGAAAACTCATGTGTTGTTTTGTTTTATCAGGGGCTGGAGAGAATGAACGAGATAAATAATTTTGAATAATGAAAAAGAACAAATAATTTTGAATAATGAAAAGAACCATATTGAAGAAAGAAAATTATCTGAATCCACGTTGATTTTCCACAGGCTTCAAATTTTCGATGAAACCAAGGAAAAGTTCCAATTTGTGGTCGCACTGTGGCAAAGCACTCGTCGTGAAATTAAGAGATAGAGAAAAAAGAAACAGGGAGAGAGAAGCATAGAAGATAAATGGTTACAAAGTAAAACAGGTGGTTCATGATGAGCCCCTCAGACAATTAATTAACAGTGTAGGGACCTGTGATAAC
This sequence comes from Macrobrachium nipponense, assembly GCF_015104395.2. NCBI lineage: Eukaryota > Metazoa > Arthropoda > Malacostraca > Decapoda > Palaemonidae > Macrobrachium > Macrobrachium nipponense. The sequence goes on from NC_087204.1 coordinate 43,079,623, forward strand.
ACGCTGGCGACGCTTCTCCCATCAAACTAAACATCATCACCCCCGTGGACTGCGTGAAAACACGGAGTCTCTCTCTCTCTCTCTCTCTCTCTGTCTATTTGCTAATGGTTGATCGCCATTGTGCAGTCTAATCCCCCCCCCCCCCCCCCCCCCCCCCCCTTACATCGTGTCATCATCATTTATCAATTTGATCTTACGTGTTCAGTTCTGGCGATTAATTTTTACCTTAATTTTTTTTTCTTTTTTAATCTCCAAGAATCGTAGCTTGAAAGTGTTCACTTTTCCACTTAGTCCCGGGACATTATTTCATCATTTATTTCTTTGGCCAACTCCGAAGTTTTCGACGATTTAATTTGTCTCTTCTTTTTACAGGTACGTGAATCGTTTGGTGTGGCCGAGCGCCGTGGGTAGGATAATATGGGTAAGAAGAGATGACTATTTTCCTTCGGTTTTTGGTGGTTCTTATTTGTGGTTTGATTTTGAAATATATATGGTTTTACTGTTTGGTTTTCAAGTTAAAAAGGTAGTTTTGCTGTTGATCAATTTTGTGCATGTACAGCGATTTTTCCATACAATATATATATATATATATATATATATATATAATAGATATATATATATAGTATATATGATTATATATATGTGTGTGTGTGTGTGTGTGTGTGTGTTTTGTGTGTGTGTGTGAGAGAGAGAGAGAGAGAGCTAGAGAGAGAGAGAAGAGAGAGAGAGAGAGAGAGAGAGAGAGCGCACCTATCCCCGCCCAGCCAACCCCATGTGATATTTTCCCATGTCGTAAATAACCAGCGTTTTATGAAAATCCTCTTGACTTTCAATTAAACCTGTGAATTATTGAAATGCAGTGAATTATTCATTCGAAATTCTGGTTTTAATACCCGGCTCTTTGACTCGAACCGCTTCATTTAGTCCCTCGCCAAAGGTTTAAAGGATTATTTTGTAGTCTAGTTACAAAGACATTCCGCAAATAATTATGTTTTAAATGTTCACGGTATTGCTCTTTTTCTATCTTTCCTTCTTCTGTCTCCTCCATCTCTCGCACACAGCGTCAGTGTTATGAACAGATGAAACGGTCAATAAATCAGTCGTCATCCCCCCTCTAATCTCTCTCTCTGCTCATATTAACATTTGCAACTCTCTCTCTCTCTCTCTCTCTCTCTCTCTCTCTCTCTCTCTCTCTCTGATACTAACTTTGCAACCGTCTCTCTCCCTCTCTATTCATGTCAGCATTTGCAACTCACTCTCTCTCTCCCTCGTCTCTCCTCTCTTCTCGCCCTGGCTCTCTCTCTCTCTCTCTATAATGGCCTCTACTGAGTCCCTTATTATTATTTGCCAATACTAATTTTTCTCTTCACATCCCGTCCTTTTGTAGTAGGCGTTCATCTCTCTGCTTGCTTGTATATTCGCTCTCTCATATTTGGCGGAGACATTTGCTCTCCCAGTCTGTGTGGTAACCTAATCTCTGGGAGGGAGATGCCAAAAATGATATTAGGAAGCTTGTTTGCATAATTTTTGAAAGTCACTTAAGGCGTATATCAAGTTTTTAGGCAGCCAACAACCCACTTTTACCTGATGGATTTTTTTTTTTTTTTTTTTTATCATGAAAGATGCTTGTGTAGAGAGAGAGAGAGAGAGAGAGAGAGAGAGAGAGAGAGAGAGAGAGAGAGAGAGAGAGAGAGAGTATATATTTTCATGAATGCTTTTTCTTCACTGTTACAAGTTAACATTGTTATGCTCTCAGGGTAACGTAAATCTTGTTCTTTGATCGATGCCGCTCTGAAGTTTTAGTTTTTAGTTTGACACAATGCCATTATAACTATTAATATATTACAGTAATAATGATTATTTGTTTTCGCCCATGATACCTTGGAAGAAAGCATTATATTGATGTATTGGTGAACTTTTTCAAGGTTGAAATCTGACCAGTATTCCAATATTGCAAATATAGCGATGTAAAGGCTATTACAGTAGCATGTGTCCACCCTTCGTTTGATCTTTCACTGGAGTGTTTGCTTAATTTGGCCTATAGAGGAGACTGACAGCTTATTTCCTCTGGTTAAACCCAGACCCAAGGAAAAAGGTGTTGACGAAAAATGATGACCTAACCATACACTTAGCTAAAGCCTCGCTTTTTTTTTTATATATAAAGTTGGAAGGTCATAAGAACGGTGAAAGAGCTGGAGGAGGGCAAAGAGAGAATTCCAGAGGAGGTGGTAAAGGGAAAGAAGTAGCCGTCAAACTTGTAGCGTCTTGGTGAGCGGTATTTATGAAACTTAAAAATTTCAAATATTCTGTTTTTTAGGTCTTTATTGTGAAAGATTTGCAGCAAGTGGTATATGAAGTAGTGATAAATAGATATAGATTTATATATATATTATATATATATATATATATATATATACTATATACACACAAATTTGAAACTTAGAAAAATTCAAATATTCTGTTTTTGTAGGTCTTTGTTGGGTCAGATTTTGCAGCAAGTGATATATGAATTATAATATATATATTATATATATATATATATATCATATATATATATATATATATATATATATATATATATATATATGTTTTGTGTGTCCGTCTGTCTTATCTTATCCTTAAAGAAAGAGAGGTAGAGGCACAACACGTATGGCAAAAGCTTGTCAGATGCCCGTTCCTTATGTGGGGAAAGAGTCTTTAAAAGACAAAAATCATCTCCTATGGCTCCCCCTCCTCACCACCTACAGTTTCCGGTATATGGTCCTGGCTGGTGGTGGTTGGCCCGTCCCCCTCCCTCCCTTCCCTTCCCTAAGATGTCTTGATATTTCGAGAAGCTCTTTTTGGGGGAGATGCCATTTTAATCCGTTTAAAGAAATCCCGTTCACATTTCTCCTTAAGAAGAGGAGAGAATTCTTAATCGGGATTTGCTTCTGGAATTCCTTTCAAGAATCTTTCGTGAGGGGTTTTGGGCGGTGCGGTAAGAATTTCTTCCGAGAATATTCTTTGGGCTTTGGTTGGAAGCTCCTTCCCCTACCCATACCCTCCCCCTCCCCCCCTCCCCCTCCCCTCCCCTCGGACGTCATCTGAATATTCCGGCCGAATATCCAGAGTTGGAGGTTCCTGAAATCGGATTAAAATATTCAGCTGTAGCTGTTACAGTCTATTTCTGAATTCAACTCCGGTCTTAGACGGTCGCTTCGCTGGAATTAATGCGGAATATTGAAGTGCGGCTGCGGCGGACCTCCATTGTGTTTGGGGCGGGGGGTGGGGGGTGGTTAGGTGGTGCTCCTCTTAAAGTATTTAGCCCTGCAACTCATACTCTCGTATAGTTCAAGAAATAAACGGGTACCAGCAGTGCAGATTATGCCGCCTTCGCCATGGCTTTTGTTGCATTGGGGAGGAGGAGGAGGAGGAGGAGGAGGGGAGGAGGAGGAGGAGGAGGAGGAGGAAAGAAATAACGATACGAGCGTTTTTAACATAAGTGTTTCGTTATGGAAATTTTCTCTCGTAACGATTCGCATTGTTGATGTGGTTAGTTGAAATGTGTTACTTGGTCCTCAGCGTAGTTTGTATTCATATTTTTTCACGGAGACGTTTATTTATTTTATTGTTATGGGACGTAGAATTAGGCCTCTAGAAAGATGACGATAATGCGTTCCTTTCAGGAAGAGAGGCCTAAACCTATATACCTCTTTCTCGTCATTGCTCGTCATCGCAAAATAGTGTTTTTGCGAATAGGGTTGCGCTGCCATTGACACATAGACACTGCTTTAATATACTTCGATAGCCTACGTTAGGTCTTTTTCCTCTAGTGAGACTCTCCAGCGCCTCGCCTCCGTTTTAGACAAGTGAATTACAACTGCTTGAGAATTCATTCTTCAACAAGTGAATTTCTGGATGGGAAATCATTCTCCAACAGGTGCGTGTCTTTCTGGCTGAGAAACTGTTTTCCGACAGGCGCTCTTCTGGGTGAGAGCTATTCTCCGACAGGGTGTTTTTCAGGATGAAAAACTATTCTCCGACAGATGTTTTTCAGGGTGAGAAAATATTTAAATATTTTCTGGCAGGTGGTTTGCTGGATGAGAAACTATTCTACGACAGATGCCTCTCTGGATGAGAAACTCTTTTTTGACAGTTGCTTTACTGGATGAGAAACTATTCTACGACAGATGCTATTCTGGATGAGAAACTGTTCTCCGACTGGTGCTTTTCAGGATGACTCTGAAAAGTGCATTTCTGAATGAGAAACTGTTCTCCGACTGGTGCTTTTCAGGATGACTCTGAAAAGTGCATTTCTGAATGAGAAACTTTTCGACGACAGATGTTTTTCAGGATGAGCAACTATTTTCTGTCAGGTGGTTTGGTGGATGAGAAACTATTATATGAAAGGTGTTTTTCTGGATTAGAAACTATTCTCCGACAGGTGCTTTCAGGATGAGAAACTATTATCGGAAAGGTACTTTTCTGGATGAGAGACTATTCTCTGACATGTGCTCTTCTGGGTTGAGAAACTACCCTCTGACAGGTGCAGTTCTGGGTAAGAGACTATTCTCCACCAGGTTAAATAGTGTTTTAACAAGCCTCATTCCAAGAGGAGGATTACTTGGTAACAAGTTGTTAGGCAACAGACGTTTCAGCAGGTATTTAGTTAACAACTAAGGGATTTACCCATTGTCCCTAATACTGTCATTAGTTGCGTGTGAATTTCCTGACGCGATCTTACGAGAGATCTACGGCTTGACTATAGTTGACATCCCTCTTTATGTGTGTGTGTATGGCGTGTGAAACTTTATGTAATAAATTTGGGGGGGCAAAAAAGGGGTTTTGTCGTTAATTCCATTGAGTTTTCAATGTGTTCATGAGAGAGAGAGAGAGAGAGAGAGAGAGAGAGAGAGAGAGAGAGAGAGAGAGAGAGAGAGAGTGGTTGGGGGAATTTCTGAATAAGCTGGTCTTGGGTAAACTTGAGCCGTCGTAAATTGCAGGAACTTTCGGATTACCTGAATTACTCTTTTGTTACCGAGACGGGAATTGTGTTAATTCGGATCCTTCTTTGGTACAAAAGTTTTGTAAAGCTTCTTTCGATCCCAGCCATCACGGACTTTCGTGGTCTTTCTTCTCTGCCTTCCGTGGTTACATAACTTTTGTATTGTCTGTTTCGAAGCTTGTCCTTGCAGAATGCGACAACCATTTTGGAAACTTGGAAATGGAGTTGGGTGATTACTTTTTAAAGTATGTGCATATTGCCGTAGCAAACATTTTCCTCATTTATAATATTTTCAGTTATGGACATAAATACGACAGTTCAGGGCGAAAGTACGGTTTTCATTGGGATGATTGAAGCTTTTCAAGTGTTTGATATTAGGTTGTTTTTATGTTCTACACAATTTTTTTTACATGTTCTCAATTCCGTAAATTCGATGAATCCGAAGAACTCAGTAACTAGATTGAACTTTTAAGTAGGCTTTTTCTTGCCATTATGCTTTTCTAATTCCATTCAGTATGTTGATAGCATTTATAAAAGACGAGTGTATCGTAGTTTTTACAGATAATTTTTTTTAAATGATTCATCTCGTTTAGTGAGGCCAGACAGAACTTTTCAGAAAGTCGAAAATCGATCGTGTGCCAGCGGCGAAACCAAGTTTATCTTTGGCGTGTCTGGTCCAGATGGAAGAGCCATCTGCTTATGGGGAGAGCAAACATCCCAGATAAGATCCGGGTGCCCTTTATTTCGGACCATCCCATCAGGACGGATCTTCCAAAATTCCACGGGAAAAGAGATCGGGGCGAAAGATTGGCCGGTTCGTCGGGAGGGTGATGACATATGGGGAGGTCGGAAAGGGACGCAGAAGATCATTTAGAAGGGATCAGTTTATAGGTCACTCGTGGCCAACAAAGACTTGGGCTGTGTGGGGGAATCAATGAAGGTTATCATTTGCGGGTCTCTCGCTGATGTTCAGTGCTTTTCTATTTTTTTCTCTCTTTCATCGAGGGGTCGTAATTTTTTTTTTTTTTTTTTAGTTTTTTTTTTTTTTTTTCTTTTTGTTAAAATTAAAAAAGCCTTTGTCTTTCTCCCCCCTCTTTTTTCACATGAAAAGAAGCATGATTAACAGTTGCATTGTCCATTTATACATGAATGCATAGTCTTAAAACTTCTAGAAAAAGAAGGATTGCCATGAAACTTCTAGAAAAAGAAGTGGAAAGGTCGTAATTATTTTTTGTTAAAATAAAAAAAAAAAAAAAGAGCCTTGGTCTTTTCCCCTTTTTTTTTCACATAAAAAGAAGAATGATTAAACAGTTGCATTGTCCATTTTATACATAAATGCATAGTCTTAAAACTTCTAGAAAAAGAAGGATTCCACCAGTGACTGCATCCTTTTTGTTTCCCATATGATAGTAGTTTATTACTTTTTTCATAGAAGTGAAAGTATTTTCAATGGCCATTTACTTGCTATTCACGTAGATAAAATAACGGTAGACACGACTAAGCTTTGCCCATGGCTTTTTTCGCACTGAAATGTCTTGCCGGGAGAAGAATTAGTAATTTTTCCCTGAAATGTGCGTGCATTAGTGCGTTTTCAGCATTAGATTAATTTTGGGACAGATTACCTGAATAATTTGACTAGAAATATAATTAATTGGTCATGGCAATTACTCTGTCTGTAAATTAATGATTTAAGGCCACTAATTATTTATAGACTGATGTTGGCGTCATGGTGTCTTTTTGATGGTCGGATGGTACACATATGTTAATTATCCAGGTGTACTTTAATGTTATTTACATTTAAATATTTATAGTTGGTAATTTCAGGTTAACTGTAATTGATCTAAAATAAATATTTCTGAAATCGCTATTTCAGTGGGAGATATTCTTAATAGATTTCATGTAGACGATCAGTTTATTAAGAATTCTACGTTAATATTTTAAAGATTTCGTTGTTTTAATTGTATCAGGTATGTTTTCTTAGGCTTTTCTTTTTTGTGTTTTCAGTGAAATATGTTACCTTTCTCAGCCACTTAAGCTGTTTCAATTGAAGATTTGTCTCCAAGTAGTATCTGTAGCTGCGAACAATTATTCTGAAAATCATTCCATTCTGATTATTTACTCTACCGTGACAACGCCTCTAAACCGGTAATCTGTAATAATAAATTCCTAGTGGATCTTGTTTGGCCTCCCCTGGACGACATTAGGGGAGGCATGACACAGCCATCCACCGCATGCAAACCTGTTTGTTCGCTCCGGCTGGCGGTGTCGTAGGTAGGGGATCGGGAAGGTAGGGGAGACATCCACCCTTCTCTTGCAAACCTGTTTGTCCATCCCGGGTAGGGGTGGGGTAGGTACGGTAATGGGAAGGAAGAGGAAAATATCTTCCCTCCTCCTGCAAACCTGTTTGTCCGTCCCGGGTGGGGGTGGGGTAGGTATGGTAATGGAAGGGTAGGGGAGGCATCCTCCTTCCTCCTGCAAAGTTGTTTGTCCAATACGGGTAGGGGCGGGATAGGGTAGGGGAATGTAGGCTTGGGGAGACATCCACCTTTCCTCCGCAAACCTGTTTGTCCTCCCATTGGGGGGGTGGGATAGGTAGGGGATCGGGAGTTTTAGGGGAGGGGACAGCAGCGCCGGTTCCAGCGCGCTACACGCTCTTCGACAAATAGCCGATAAGATCTGAATTTTGTTATTATATGAATCGTCGTTTTAGATTTTTAAAAATAATAGTATATACTCATGTTATTATGTTTCGTCGAAATACATTTTAATGCACGTATGTGTAATAATTAAAATACTGTAATATAACCCGTGTCAGAAGGACATGAGAGCGGACTCCTCTGAACACCACACTCAGAGGGCGCAGACTAAATTATATCTTTCATAAGAACAATCTGAACTTCTTTCTCTCACATGAGAGAAAAGTAGGTTATCCGTCTTAAGTACATTCCAACCCACTACTGCCCAACCCCCTCTCTCTCTCTCTCTCTCTCTCTCTCTCTCTCTACTCTCTCTCTCTCTCTCTCTCGCACAGTTGGTTATACCCCCAGTTTACAAAATAAGGAACCTGCATTCGGTTCTCGAACTAGACATGAAGGGACGGTGTGAGCGTCGTCCCTAAACCGGTATATACCTCTCTTGTCCTGTAGGTAAATTAGTTACCTAGTTGTTAGTCGACAGTTGTGTATTCGAGAGAGAGAGAGAGAGAGAGAGAGAGAGAGAGAGAGAGAGAGAGCGCAAAAATAAAATCTGACGTGAGAGTCATTATAACCCGTCAAACGGAAGGTTCGCGATGAGAGAATTCTCACCTTGGCAGGGGTGAAACCATTATAAGATACTCATAAGATTCTTAAAATATTTCTCAGTAGAACAGTATAACTTTTCTCTTCCCAACCCTCTTTACCTAATTGGCTATGAATCATCAAGTGCTTTTTTTATGAATGCTTGAGAAATGAAAGATTCCACATTGAAGGAACAACAGTAGTTTTGCGTGCATAATTTAATGCTTTATTTGTAAGAAAAGAAAAAGCCAGTCCCTACAGAGAGTTGAATTTACTAATTGCTCATTTAATTGTATAACACTTATCATCTTTAGCATTAAAAGAGTGAACTCAAAATGCAGATAAGTTATATTTATCATGAAATAATAAGTTATTATCGTTCGGGAATCTTCAACACCTGTGTGCATTTATTTCTGTTCAAGTATTATAGTTGTCAATTTGTCAACTTGCAACTCCACGGGACGCAAATTCCCGAGGTGTGTACGAGTATTACACCAGCCCCGGTTTTGTTGCCATTTAATTTAGCTGAAAGTCACATGGGTGTGGGAAACATTATGAGATTATTTTCAAGAAGATTCTATGGTTAATTTTAATATATGGCGGGACTCAGTGGATCTCTGACATTGCGCCACTCCATGCCAGTCCTTGTTTTTATCTTCCACAAATCTCCGCTCATCTGCAAGTTCTCCTTCTCATCCAAGTGGTTGGGGTGGGTCTTCCAACTCCTCTGGTGCCCCACTAAGGGTTGTGCGAAGGAACAGCCAAACAAGTCTTTTATGTCCCTTGCATCATTATCTCATCTCTTTGTCTTTTGTGATATTATTTCTAACTCTAATTTGCCATTTTACTTCTGAAATTCTTCTTGAAATTTTAGTTCTCAAACTAACATAAAGTTTTTAGATACAGTTTCATTGTCGTACCGTGAGTCCCTTCCCGTGTTGCAGTACAGGTCGCCTAGGTTTTATGATGTGAAATCGTGTGAATGCGCATTTATTCGATTTGACTTTCACATCTTAGTTCACCATGCCGATTTTTTATTTGTCCTTTTTTTAGACTTCTTTCAATCCAACTCAAGAGAACCTTTACTGGATATCACTGTGCTAATTATGCGATAGATTCAACCCTATTAATCCTTTCTCCATTAATGTTGTTCAAACCCGTTGTGCTTACTTTACGTCTGTTTTTCTTAGATTTCATGTAAATCACAAACTCGCTAGATGCATGATGCATTCTGTCAAGCAAGCTTTGTAAATCTTGTGGTAGGAATTTTGCTCTTTAATGCAGCATCATCTGCATATTCTAATGCTGTCAGATTTTTTGCCGTTACTCGGTCTAAACTTTCTACCATTATTTCCATTATAAAACCTGTGAAAAGGGCAAACACCTAAGGTGGAATACATTACCCTGGTAGCAACCACTGTTTGTTGCAAATTCGCTTTGCAAGAACCTATCAACATAAACTTTGCTTCTAATCCGTTCATGGATAATTTAAATTTGCTTTACTTATATTGAATGGAATGCTGTATTTGACCTAAGGGCCGTCCATAATATTAGTTTGCTGTCACTGTGGGGTATCTCAGGTAGTCAAAAATGCCATCGTAAAGGGGATTTTGAGTTTCACAAATGGATTTGCAATGTTTTAACATAAATATCGATCAACTACTGTCTATTCTAAAACCAACTTGTCTCAAAGCTTCATAATCATGTGTTTAGTTTTCTGAAAAGAAAAATTATTGTGCCGGCGTTGTCTGTCCGTCCGCACTTTTATATGTCCGCCCTCAGATCTTAAAAAAACTACTGAGGCTAGAGGGCTGCAAATTCGTTTGTTGATCATCCACCCTCAATCATCAAACATACCGAATTACAGCCCTCTAACCTCAGTAGTTTTGTATCCTCTGTCTTTCTCTACGTATACAAGAGTTGTAGGATTAATAAATTACATCTTAATCTTTCTCTAGTGGGGCCTGGGATAAAATACGTCGTATAAATTATCCGAACTGTGATGTACGAATGTAATACCTAGATTTTCGGTAATAAGACCACCATTAAATTACTTTCTAACTCCTCTTATAATACACAGTTTTAGTCACTAGGCGTCATTTCTTTTCTTAAAGAAAAATGTCCACATGCGGAATAGAGACTTATCTGTTGTTAGTAAAGAGAACGTTCTTCAAAGGAAATACTTTTTTCTTTTGTTTTTTCTTTTAGTTTTTTATGATATTTTAAAAGTTTCCTGTCTTAGTACATGAGTGGAATGCAATAGTTTCAGTGGGGTCCATAACTACCGGTATTCCATTTGCACAGCAAATGTTTTCCTTATTAGTATTAACTAAGCCGTATTGTATGCAGAAATACGTCAGCTGTGACACGGAATCTGATGTTTAATCGATGAACGAAGTGAGTTACTCCTATTGCATTTCTGTTATTTTTGTTAGTTCCACACAGAGAGAGAGAGAGAGAGAGAAGTGAAGAGAGGGGAGGAGAGGACGAGAGGGGAGAGAAGGAGAGAGAGAGGAGAGAAAAAAAAAACTTTGAGTCGCAACGTTGACTTTAAATCAGAAACGTAAATGGTTGTAATTGCAGCAGGCAGTGAAAAACTCTCTCCTTTTTATATTCCCAGAACAATCAGTTAGAAAAATATTTTTAATCATGAAATTATGAAAGTTTTTTTTTTTTTTTTTTTTTTTTTTTTTTTTTTTGTCAATTATGAAAGCGAAGCATATTTTTTCTACATCTGGTGCAGATCTCCGAAACTGTGAACAGTATGAAAAAATCAATGAGGGGCCGATTTGGATTTCGCAAGCCATTTTAATACCTGCAGCCGTAGGCTCTAAGGCTAAAAATCTCCTGCGCAGCCAGTCATATACATGGTGATCCATGAGTCGGGCCCCTATAGGTATGGTGCGCAAAGGTCAAATTTCCTCGTTTGACATGGAGCGTTCCGGGAGTCTCATTATATAATTCCGGTTTATTAATCTCTAAATGGGTTGAATATTGGGAAGTGAAAGGAATGGCAAGGGTTGGAATTCCTTCCTAACCCTCTCTCTCTCTCTCTCTCTCTCTCTCTCTCTCTCTCTCTCTCTCTCTCTAGTCTGTCTGTCCGTTGCCTTTCCTCCTCTCCCTCGTTCTCTTTTCGTTTCCTCTCTTACACAATCCCGATATCCCTCCTCCTATCTTCCTTTGATCCTCTCCTCTTTTACATTCCACTCCCTCTCACCTTTCTCCTTGGCTCTCAAATATTAATCCCCCCGTCTCTTGTCTCCCTTTTCTCCTTTCTTCCTCCTCTTCAACGTCTCTTTCCCTGTTCATCTCCCCTCGGTTTTTTTTGTTTTTTGTTTTTGTTATCTCTTGTTGTTGCATAAACTGTGATTCACCTTTTCTACTCGGCCATCACCTCCGATACTTTAGAAATAAGTACTAATGCGTATGTGGCTTATCTGTAAGCAAGTACGCGCTGGCGCGTGTCTCACATATACTATATATATATATATATATATATATATAATATTATATATATATATATATATATCTATATATATATATAGGTACAACTATATCTATATGCAAATATATCATCTTATTGCTTCCGTATGCATCCAACAGCTGCTCTCTCTCCTCTCTCTCTTTCTCTATCTCCTCTCTCTCTCTCTCTCTCTCTCTCTGCGCCCTTTCTCTGATCTTCCCCTCTAGCAGCAAAAATAGCATAATCGATTTATAGTCAGGTTCTATACACGACCTAATGACTTCGTTATGGTCGGCGTTTTACCGGTGAATTGACGCCGCGGAGTGATGACCTCAGCTTTAGGAGGAGGGGGGAAGAGAGAGAACAGGCTGGGCCCACTTTCATACTGAGGTTCGCCCTCTTTTATTCGTTTTCGCAAAACGAATGCAAACTATTACTGCAACCATTACTCCTACTACTACTACTACCGCCGCCTCGCATCTTCCATCCTACCTCTTTATTACTCTCTCTCTCTCTCTCTCTCTCTCTCTCTCTCTCTCTCTCTCTCTCCTCTCACTCTCTCTCTCTCCCTCCCGTCGGGTTTTACTCAAAGGTTGATGGTTTTTTGCCTTTATTCTGTTCTATTGTATATTGGAGGATGTTGGTGTTTTGTAATTTCTTACTCTTGCCGATGAATTATTCGCCGTTCGTCGATTATAATCAGCACGGGAATGAAGATGAAAATACGAATTCTGAATATTCACGGGTGATGTTTGTTGCATCGCGTTTAACATTTGCTTTTGTTTCTTTGTGTTGCGTTTTGCTGATTGTTTAGTCACTATTCAAAAAAGATTTACGTGACAAATATACTCTGGATAAGTTCTCATTTCCATGTCGTGTGATATGAATACAATTTTTTCTGTGTACACCAAGTCTTCATAGGCCATTTACGTTGGAGTCTTGTTTCGTAAGAAGTTGGATGTTTTGTAGAAAATTTCGATTAACAGAGAGAGAGAGAGAGAGAGAGAGAGAGGAGAGATGAGAGAGAGAGAGAGAGTTTTCACTATAAAAAAGCGGGAAACACTTTTTTTTTTGTCCAAAGAGAGACCGAGACTGTTATTTGGGGATGGAGAGAGAGAGAGAGAGAAGAGAGAGAGAGGAGAGAGAGAGAGAGAGAGAGAGAGAGAGAGACTTCTGTTATTCAGAGAGGAGAGAGAGAGAGATATAGAGCAGAAGATAAGCACATTGTTATTCAGAGAGAGAGAGAGAGAGATAGAGAGAGAGAGAGAATAAGTTTTCCGATAGAAACGACTTGCTTTGGTAATTGGTTCATCAGAGTGAAAGCGTAACTGAACCTTCGCCTCCCCCCTTTTGTTGTTGTTGATTCCCTCCTCTCTCCTTCCCCTTCCCTCACTTTCCTCTCCCCTCACCCTCACAATGCCCCGTTCCTCCGGGCTGTTGGAGCAACAAAATGAAGTTCTTGCGAAAACCCATGCTGGTAGCAATCTCGTATGAAATTGCCTGTGGAATCTTAGATACGCATCTCGCGCTATCAAGGACAGACCATTCTGTTGTTTGCATGAGTCATAATACATTGTTTGTCTCATCAAGGGTCGATTACTTGGCATTCCTCGCTCGTATCGGCTCGGGGCAACACCTGGCTGTCTTTTTCTTTATTTATATATATGTATAATATTATATATCGAGCTACAAACGTCTTTTAATATCTAATTCGCTCTACCTCGAATTTAATATATTTTCATAAATTGTCGGACGTTCTTTTGCGGTTTCTTATAAAATCGTCGGACGTTCCCGGTTGCGGTTCTTATAAATCGTTGGACATTCCCGTTGCGGTTCCTATAAATCGTCGGACGTTCCCGTTGCGGTTCTTATAAATCGTCGGATTCGTTGCGGTTCCTTATAA
>NC_087204.1:43100750-43125750 GCF_015104395.2 Macrobrachium nipponense
CCTGTCTACCATCTCTGTTACAAGTTATGAAGGAACAGACAGTAGTTCGAACATATGAACATACATACAATGACATAGTTTCATACGAACACACAATCAAATGAGACACGCTACAGATCACGTAGGCGGTAGTTGTCTCAAGCAGGGAGCTTGGACTAATGTTTCATAAACATTGAATGACTACAGGTGACGGCATGTCAACTTAGCCTACATACTTATTGTATACGTCATCTTTAGCGTCTCTAGTCTGATCACATTCCTGCAAGCAATTCTGGGTTGACCTCTTTTAGTTTTAGGGCACGTTTTATATATATGGAACTAACATTCCCATATTTTAGTTATTATGTAAACACTTACATTAGCTCGGTCAGCTACCAAAAACCCAACTACTGAATATTACTCAAACTGGACTGGCCCATTTGACTTATAGGAGTATGATACAGACACTATGTGAATATATATATATATTATAAGTAAATAAAAATTCATGGTGTACATGAATTGATTCAAGTAATAAAAATATAAAATAATGATATTGGTAAATAATAGTGATCACAGGATATATAATGATACAGTTTTTCACTTCATCTCTTTAAGATACTTATGCTACAGAAAATACTAATGTACTCTGATAATTGCATAGAATGAAGATTAACATGATAAAAATCATATTTTAACTGATAAAAAATTTCATATATGAATTGATAAAATTATTAATGTTTATGCTGATTGATTCGTGATTTTTATGCTAAATGTTATATATCTGATTCATTAATCAATATACTAACTCATATATAACTGCAGATATTGGTAGATAAAAGGTAACATATTGATTAGAGGCTACCTGATTTATTTATACATATGTATATGGATTCATATAATTATGATTAAAAAATATATTGTGCACTTTAAATAGATTCCTATTGCGTACACGCAAAGATATATTTAGATTCTGTTATTTATGATCATTTATATAAGAGATTCCCATTGCGTACACGCAAAGATATATTTCGACTCTGTTATTTATGATCAATTATATATAGGATACATGATACTTTATATATATAGGATACATGACCGAGGTTATACTACTTCACTTTTAACTAGCGTTCGAACAACTTTTCGTCCATTACACAGTTCCAGACAACCACCTTTAGCCAAATGAAACGGCCTTTTTCAATGGTTAAAACAAGGGGAAAAAAAAATTTGCATGGGCGGGTCCAACAAACGTTCCATTTTTGCGCTCATACTTATTCTCTGCATCCTAAGCTACACGATTACGTTCGCGATGAATAGATCATCCCAGCACGAGTCCTTCGCCAGCAAAGTAGAGTTGAATATCCTTCGGGTCGTAATTGTCGGAAGTATGTCCCTTTTTGTAGTCGAATTCCGACAGCCGCTGGAGCGTTCCGCATGAAACGAGATTAACGACGAGATACGGTGTCGTCTCTCGAAGAAGTCCATGCTGGTGCTTATTCCTTTCACATTGTAGGCGGTTGTTACTTGACTGTAGTCGTCCGCTGCGACGAACGATTTGTTGAAGTTGCGATGTGAAACTCTCGTACTGCAGGATACTGTAACCAGGTTCCATTAATCAGCCTGCAAGTGAAATTATACTTGTCACAAGGGCAAAGTAAATTCAGACGACATCCAAATACAGGGGAGGGAAGAGAGCCATTTAGACCAGACTTAACCCACATGAATTCACTGATATTTTGGAATTCAAAAGAGTCCGCTGTACAAACTTTTTTATCCATGGCATTAACAATGAGTGAACCTATCCAGGTCTATGATGACTCGTAAAAATATCCTAATTAATTATAAATAAATAGATATCATACGAATCTCAAAGAAAATTCGATATTACTGGTAGTAAGTTACTAGACAAAGAAGTGGAAAATGGAGCTATTTGTAAGATTGCCAGGCAGCATAAGAGTCAAAGAGAATATTAATCATGATTCTATGTGCCCTAACAAAAGTTTCATATTCAATTTTCTCGTGCGCATCCTCTGAGGTTAATTTTTTTTAAAACTTTATTAATAGGTAGGAGATGCAACGAAAAAAAAAACCCACTATGTAACTAATTTCTAAATAAACTTTGGGTTTTTCAAGAAAATGTGACATTTTCCCATGAATGTTTTACTTGAATTGTAATAGGCTAATGTTGCAAGTAAATATTTCATATATACATATCTTGATACTTCTAAATGTCTATGAGGTTCAGAAAAAAAAATTAATTCATTTTGTTGTTATAGAAATTCTATTTGCTTATTTTGTTCATTAATTTTAAATTGATTGCAAGTCCTTAGCTAAAGTTGCATTGCGCATACGGATAGACATGTCTGCCTTGCCCATGAGAAGTTCGGGCTAAGCATTCCTTTCTCCAGTCAATCTGCTTTGCAAGCGCGAGATGAAGCCTGTGTAAGCAGATTATTGAGGTTAAAAGGAACAAATGCTGATACGGCAATGATGACGTCGTCACTTGGCAGGAGATTGCTCTCAGCCAGCTAAGAGTTACGTTACTTGCTGTAAGAGATACGACTTTAGTATTTTCAAATGATATTTTAGTGTTTTAATTCTCCACCCGCATGAGAAGAATGTCTGAAAAAAAAAAAACAACAGTACCAAAATTGAACAATATTAGTTTCATGTTGGCATTATATAAATAAATATTCCTTATTCAAACTATATGAAAAAGGTTTCCATACAAATTCTATATATATTATTAGCCCTGTATAAGATTCATATAGGATTATTTCATAGATAACATTTTCACTTCTAGACTTCCTGACTTTAAAATCTCTTTTATTTTATTTTATTTATTTTATATATTATTAGTTTATTTATTTATTTAATTTTTTTTTTCTCATTGACTACGAATATAAATTACCGGGACAGACAATATGTCAGTAGGTTTTGATATGTGTTTGAACTTTTAGCTTATTTGTCATTACTAAAGCGTTAAGTTAGAGTTCAAATCTTTACGCATATATATTTTGAATTTAATGGTTACGTTTTCCTATTTGGATATTTAATGGTTACGTTTTGCTTATTGATATTATCGTGATTCCTTTTTTATTATAATTTGTAACCCTTCCGACTTCTTACGGAGTGTTTTATATTGACTCCACTTGTATCCATATTTATTTTATATTTATTTATTTATTTATATATGTTTTTTTTATATATCTTTGATAAATTAATGGTTGGCTTGAATATGTGGAAAAGTGTTCTAGCGGCGTACCGTATAAGGCTACTTGCGGCATCAATTCTATAGATAGATATAAATGATAAAGGTATTTAAAACCGCGAGAACCGCTATAATCCGGTCGGATCCAATATCACGAGTTGTAACTCGTAAGACATTGACACTTCCTATTTAATTATCCGTTATTCTACCAAACCGATTGACTCTGGGTGTCAAATATATTATTGGTTTTTCTAATGGAAAGGAATTCACACAACGTGTTAAGGAGATTATTATTGATTTACACCACCCGAGTCACAGTTATTATGTGTTGAATTCCATATTTACTGATTAGCACTCATAAATATTCCTAACGCACTCAATTGCGGTGTTTTTTAGTGCTATTAATTCTAATATAACGTGTCAAGGAACTATTAACACTAAGAAGTTGTTTATTCCCTCTGTTAGACTCGTAATTCTGTTAATAATTCTACGTATATTCTTTCAAGGATTGATTTGGCACAGGATAGGCCCCTAAACTGACAGGTGTCTTAGTGTATCCCTTGTTTTCATGACACATGTTACAATTAGTTATGTGCTTTTTATATCTGTAAGCAGTTGTAGGCCAGTAAAATAGTGATTTGGCCTTTTCTGCTGACATACTATGGAACCCTGGATGACGGAATGCAACCAGTTTATGACGATTGGTATGAAAGAGATTATTATTACTACCTGGTCGTTAGTCATCTGCTGTGTTCTTCGGGTTTTCCTCGTCACAGACCTACAATTAATATTACATTTGATTAACATTATTTCTGATACACATATCCTTAAGTTATTACTTTTGCTTTAGGGTTTCTGCTCGAAGTGTGTATTGTTTTTGCTTAGCCGCTGACTGTTTCCGTTTCGAAGTGTTTATTGTTTGGGTTATGTCTGTTGACTCTTGCTTTGTTCAGTTTGTAACAGTTCTGCGCGCCTCCAACCCAGATATTCAATGCTCGCGATCTCTTGGGTTAAGGAATTTTCTTGTTTAGATACGGTTTTAACAATAGGCACGGATGTTTCTATATTGTTTAGTTCTAATTAATGGTTCTTTTTCAGTATGGTGCGGGATTGCGGGATAATGCGTCAGCTATGATAATTGCTTTCCAGGTAGATATCTTATCTTGGCTCCAAAGACCTGAATGATCATTTGTCACCGAGTTCCTTTTGGACTGTGATTAAAGCCTTTGAAAAACTCGGTAAAGGACTCATGTTCAGTAAAGACTTTGATCAGGATAGCCATAGATTATGAACTTAAAATGTACTAGTGTTAAAGATACCTAGCCCTTCCTTGCCTATTACTGCATATTTACTTTCAGAGGGCTTTAGTTTACGTGAATAAAAAGCTATAGGGAAGAACTGTTTATCATATTACTGAAGTAATACCCTCTTACCCCTTGGAGTCTGAGAGGCGTCTGTTGCAATAAAAAAAAAATTCCTTATTTAAATCAGGGATTTTTTAAGTTAGGTAAGCTGCATTTTCCGCTTTTAAGATATCGAACGCCTGTTGATGCTTTTCAGACCATAATAAATCTACGTTCTTCTTCGTAAGATCTGTTAAAGGAGCTGTCATGATTGAAGAGTTACATATTTACATACGATTGTAATACCCACTAAAGCGCGAAAGTGCTGTATCCCCCTTTTACGTTAATAAGTACCGGAAAGTTATGAATAGCCGACACCTTACCATGGACTACTTTTGAGACCTTGACCAGACACATAAAACCTAGATAAACATGTTCGGTTTTTAAAAACTCACATTTAGATATTTTACTCTGAGATTATTTGTCTTTGTCTCTGTAGCACTAGCTCTACTTTATGTGAATGTACTTCTAAGGTATTAGAAAAGATTACAAGATCATCCATATAGGCATGTAGGTTATCCCCTAAAAGTCTCCAAACACTATATTGTAATTTGGGGCGCAACGTAAGCCGGAGGCATACGTAAAAATTGATAATGTCCCCTGGGTGTGCTGAAAACGGTGTATGAGGTACAATCACTTAGGTAATGGTATCTGGTAAAAGCATTTAAGTAAGTCCGAGTGGTGAAAAAAAAAATTTATTCTAACCTAACAGAGATAAGATGTCGTCGGTACATCGCACTGGAAACTATCGGAAGTCGTTTCCTTGTTTAAGCGACAGTAATCTGCGCAGATACGCCAAGTCCGATCTTTTATGGCATGACGTTTGAGGGAAAAATTATATGGGCTTATTTGATTTCCTAATGGCTCCTATTACTAACATTTTTCAACTTCGTCATTTATCTCTATTTTAAAATTTCATTGAGAATCTATACGAAGGTACGTAAATAGCTTTATGTTTGTCCTTAGACCGTGTTTTGTTTTCAATGACATCCGTTTTCTCCCAGAGATCACTCGCTAGTGGAGAAACTTCCTGATATTCAGGTAAAAGATAAAAAAAAATTCTGCTGAATCACCTCTGCTTGAATGACTTTACGGATATTACTTTAGATAGATTATCAGAGAGATTCATCCACGACTGGTTGGGCGTGATTAAAAATTAGCAACAATAAAAAATGCGATATTTATAACTTTCTGTATCCACGATAATGTATACTTTTAGGGCTTTGTTCGCGGAAATCGTTATATTTCAGTGTCGGGAAGGATTAAAATTTCATTTCCCAGCAAAGTCTTTTTACACGCACTAAGGCATTCGAGGGTGCATGCTTCTCGAGATTTTGCGTGCAAAGTACGACTGTGGTTGTGGGAGAATTCTGTTGGGTCATTTGAACAATGTTACGATTTATGAGACAAATGTATAGTTCCTTTATATAAGTTATTATTTGATTAACTGTCTCATTTTTGTTCAAACGGATTTTAATATGTTTGAAGGTTTATAGGATTTTCCTTTGATAAACACGCCTTATTTTGCAGGATGTAAGATAATATTTTGTATACCCCTAGATGAATCTTACAATTACACTAGATACAGATCAATGTTTTTTATAACTATAGAGGTATCTGTAAACGCTCGCTTATCCGGACTTCTCATTAGGGAAGTTCGAACAACAGACGGTGAGTCCGTAAATACTGGTAATTAATTGTACTAAAGAAATAAAACAAGATATTCTAATTTTTACGGCGCGTACAGTTGGGCTTAATCCACCAGTATTTATTATAACTTATGTATTAAAAAGAAACGAAAACCTGCTCTGATTACTTTATACGGTCGAGTGTTTCATAGGAAAAATCCTTTTTAATTCAAAAAGATATCGGTATGTATGAACCAACATCGCTTTTCCCCACTCTGCTAGAGTCGCTTATTGTGTGGAATTTGCTTTGCTTTGAACACTTCGGCAGATCTGACTAACCTTGACCGCTTGACTAGGTGACACAGTCACCGAGTTTGCTTGTTTGATTCTGAACGGGCTACTGTTTCTATTTCTTTTTGTAATAATTAGATCCTTCTCTTTATTACCATCGGCAACATATTGTGTGTTTTTAGCATTACGTTGCTGGTTACGTATAAAGCAATGAATGACTAACTATTAGGAACTGAGCGATTACTAATTAAGACGAGTTATCTCTACTGCATTCAATCTTAACTGTTTGTACTTCATTCTTTGCTAAAATTTGAAATAGTGAGGGATCCTGGTCAGCGCATTTAGCCTGATGAAAGTTTTTTACAGACATGTTATTCCTTGCAATCCAGCCATATTTTTTAAAGTTAAGTTGAGTCATTGAGGTTCGATATTTTATATAACTCTAAAAACTCAAGGCTAAAACTGCGATCGGGACTTGCAAAGGAGCATTTATTGTCATGACCCGAAATAGTGTTACCTCTAATTTATATAGATTTGTTACGGGTGTTCCACTTGTTTTTTTTTTTGTGTGTTTCTAATCACTACGGTGCTTAACGACCCTATCCATGCATCTGTATAAATACAGACGTCCACTGCGTAAACGCATATTCACTGTTTAATATGATTTGTTACGTAAGGGATTAATAATCACCCAAAATGATAAAATTAACATAGTATATGATTATGATATTTCAGTAGAACTTCTGGAAACAGACACTCAAAGATAAAAAACTCGCAGTAGCGAAATCTCAATGATGTAGATAATTTCTGTAAAAAAAGTAAGATTAAGAATGTCTCGTAACTTCAGCCACAGGAATAACGAAATTCGACCTGCAAAGGAAACACTCAAAGTTACTCCAAATGAATAAAAAATTGTACTTAGCTTGCTTTTGTGGGAAGTCACGGTGTTCCGATAACGACACACGGCCCTTGGTCCTCCTTCTCTATTTAGCGGATGACCTGGTTTGGCTTCAGTTTCCCCCGTGCGCGTTGTTTCGATGATTCGAGCCCTTGAAAATCCGATGCTGCAGACGCGTTCGGTTTGTTTCTTGCAGTGCCGGAAACGCTCACTAACGATGTTTTCTTGAATGATTCTAATGAGAGACGAAGCTTCCGTTGCCGTAGGAAAAGGGACACGTCGGTTTTGTTTCTTGAAGTTATTCACTAACGATGATACTAAGTTGCTTGACGAATCTTGTTGTTTTCTGAAGTCGCTCACTAATGATGATACTAGTTGCTTGAAGAATCTGCTGCTTTCGTCGTCGTTGACTTCATGATTTATTATTCTGTTTTTTCTTCGTAGGACGTTGTAGAGTTCTCTGGTCCGCTGGCCACCAATATTAGGGCTTGTGCCTTGTATGATAAGGCGCCCTATGAGGTAATGTTAGACTAGCGATAATCTATACGCTAAGTCGGTTGGTATTGCACTTCCATCTTCAATGGAGTGTCTGGGGTTTTGTAGATCACTTACGAAGTCGGTATTATCTTTACGACGATGTGTTAAACTCATGGTTCGGTGAGGTTCTTGTAGAAAACAAAACTAAAGTATAAAAATAAGATATAATTTCTTCTGAAGTTTTACATGCTGAAGATCAGATATGATTGTACAAGTCTTCTAATAACGATAGCTTGATCGCTTCTGCCAATGATGATGGCTAATCCTATTCCTCTACATGATAAAGCTTAGGTAAAGAGGTACAGGTCTTCTAATGACGATAGCTAACACTGTTCTGCCATTCTACCATCTCTGTTACAAGTTATGAAGGAACAGACAGTAGTTCGAACATATGAACATACATACAATGACATAGTTTCATACGAACACACAATCAAATGAGACACGCTGCAGATCACGTAGGCGGTAGTTGTCTCAAGCTAGGGAGCTTGGACCAATAATGTTTATAAACAAATTGAATGACTACAGGTGACGGCCATGTCCAACTTAGCCTACATACTTATTGTATACGTCATCTTTAGCGTCTCTAGTCTGATCACATTCCTGCAAGCAATCTGGTTGACCTCTTAGTTTTAGACTTTTTTATATATATGGACTAACATTCCATCTTTTTTATTATGTAAACACTTACATATATATATATATATATATATATATATATATATATATATATATATAATATTAAGTTCCTATGCTTTCTCGTTTCATATGTCGTTGTTGTAGCCCGGAAGTAAATTGTATGACTTAATAATAAATCTTTCTAGTATTTACTTCTTAGAGTTTTTCAACTCTAGATATGAAAGGGAATCTTGTCATTCCTAAATCTTATAAACAATAATATTGTTTTCCTGGAAAACTGTATCATGGACAAGTGTTAAGCTATTGCTTCTTTCAGTTAAAGTGGTCCTATACTCTTAGGTATTATGAATGTCTAGAGAAATTTATAGTTGGTTATACGGCTTTTATTTACCTTTGGGCAGAATTCCAAAGATCAGATATTGTCTTGATTTTTTTTTTCAATTTAAAGAACGTTTGTCAGTGTCCTAGTCTCTCATAATTGATAGTCAAGGAGTGTAGTCATTAACCTAGTTTAATTTAATTTCGTACTGAATCGTATCCGATTAGTTAAATAAATGTATTTGGTGGTAGTTCTCTAATAGAGCTGGTGGAACGGATTATTTCGATAATAATAAGGCTCATTTCCAAAATGTTAACACAATTGCAGCGCTGTAATTTAGCGACTCTGACGCCATTATTATTATTATTATTATTATTTTATTATTATTATTATTATTATTATTATTATTATTTTCCCAAACAAAAGACAAACTCACGTATGACCATTGCCGAATAGCAGCCCACAGCGGTGTTTAAGCGGACGAGTCTTATGTGTCACAGCGCCGTAAATTATTTTAGATTTAAAGAGAAAGGGACCGAATTTGCCCAAAGTTATGTCGGCAACAAATGCTTAGGGACAAATGGCATTGCCGGGAAACGCATGCTTGAATGTGTGTTTGTTTATATCGCAGTTGGAGTGACAGATATGGGACTTTGGCAAAGTAAATGCTATATTGCAGGAATTTCGGAGCAAAGCAAGTGTTTCGTTGGGTAGGTATTTTGTTGGTGATAAATGTTTGTATCGGGTTTATTAGGAGACGATCAAATATTTTGAAGAGTATTTGGAAACTATTTTTTCTTTGACATTTTTAGAGATGTATATATTTCGTTGACAACTAATTATTCAGTGAATAGATATTGGGGAAAAATATTTATTGGGAAGGAAGCAAAGGACATAACGATTAATTAGGCGAGTTTAAAGATAATGTTCAAGTTAGCACACTTGGGAAAGTCAATGTTGATGTATTAGAAAAAAAATAAAAGTTTGACAAAAAATCAGGGAAAGCAAATATGATACTAATTCTTCAGTGAATAGATATAGGGGAAAAATATTTATTGGGAAGGAAGCAAAGGATATAACGATTAATTGGGCGAGTTTAAAGATATGTTCGAGTTTGCACACTTGGGAAAGTGAATGTTGATGTAATAAAAAAAAAAAAGTTTGGGAAAAATCAGTGAAAGCAAATATGATACTAATTCTTCAGTGAATAGATAATGGGGAAAATATTTATTGGGAAGGATGCAAAGGATATAACGATTCATTGCGCGAGTTTAAAGATCATGCTCAAGTTAGCACACTTGGGAAAGTCAATGTTGATGTATTAAAAGAAAAAAAAAAGTTTGGAAAAAAATCAGGGAAAGCAAATATGATTTATAATGAAACGTCAGCATTGGACGTTTCATTCGGGATGGAGACGTGACCAGAACAGGATTAAAGGAAGTGCACGAGGAAATTGATAAGCAAACAGTCCGGAATGAGGCGGTGGCGCAACGACACGTAAAGTTTGGGGAGGGGGGGGAGGGCACTCCAAAACCACCGTTGCATGCCTTAATAGCGCAAGTAAATAGCATGCGGTGTAGCCTATTCATTGGGTCGGAGATTATTTTATCGCGGGGAAGTCAATTTGTTTGAGTTTGAGGCAAGTGCCGCCGCTTTAAATGTTCTATAAATTTAGGGCGAGAGCGCATCCCGATACGTACTCGCGGTAATTTATGAGTCTTTGTTGTTCCCGCGAGAAAGCAAACTTGAATTTAGGTGCGGTGTCATTGCAGCAGTACGCAGTGACTGCTTTTTTTAGCTTGCGTTGCGGCCATCTCTCTCTCTCTCTCTCTCTCTCTCTCTCTCTCTCTCTCTCTCTTAATCGGTAGTTTTCTTTTGAGCGCTACGACATGCATCGGGTCGTGTAGAGTTGCCAGCTATATTTATTACGGGGAAGGTTGTGTTCGTTAGGCTGCGCTTGCAGGCGCTTTCTCGTTAAATGCCATGGTTATTATTTATTTAAGATGTATGTTGTAATTGCATGTGTAGGGCAGCTGCCTTGTCGTTATTTACAGCTAGCGTTAATATTCCTACATTTGACCATACTGACCTTCCCTTAGCTTAATGGCTTACTCAGGGTATGTATCAGATCAAAGCAATATCAATTTTTATACCTATTATTATTATTATTATTATTATTATTATTATTATTATTATTATTATTATTATTTTAAACTTCAAATTTCTATAAGGGTATTCTACGTTATATGAGACCAATTCCGGCTGTACTTATTCTTTTTATTATTCTACGGGAGGTAAGGGTTATTTCTTGTTAACTTGGAATTATGCAACAGACTTGCTAAAGATGTGTGAAAGGACACCCCCGTCTCTCCTCCCCTGCCCTCCCCTCCTCTTCCCTCCATCCCTTAGCAAGTAGGTTCAAATGACTCCTCCCAGACAACGCTGTTGCATATTCATGACTTCTCTCAAGTTTGAAGCCGTTTTCTTGTACGATATCTCTTGTTGTTATTAATAGATGAGAAGAAACTATTCTCTCTCTCTCTCTCTCTCTCTCTCTCTCTCTCTCTCTCTCTCTCTCTCTCTCTCTCTCTCTCGTGTTTGAATTTTGAAATCTTGGAGAACTTAAGTAATTCTAAATACTATAGTTTGGTTTCCACAGATACGATTGAGAAACATGGTAGTCATGTACAGGGGAAATACAATTACAACTTACTTGCACTAGTTTTAGGCTTTATAAAAATGCCGGAACTATGGAGATATGCTATAAATGGTAATATTTGAGTCAAGATGTCGTTGAATATTATAGTGAGAAACTGGAAAAATATTAACTTTTTCACATTCATATTATACTGTTAACAGGCTAATCTAATTCTTTTTGAGGTAATTTTTGCACCTAATTTCACATTTAGGTAGCTACTTATCTTCATGTCACAGTTGCCTCCATGCTTAGAGATCATGCGGGAAATTAGGAAATTAATTGAAATAATAGCCGGTCATCCGTCAGTCTCAAAATGTTTGACAAATTCCATTTTACTTTCAGTTATTTTGGGGTATATATTTTTTTTTATCTTACGGTAGATTATGCATTGAAATAACTAGATTATTTACCATCTAGACTATTTTGCGATTTTTTATAGCATTTTATGTGGGTAATTATTCATATGAATAGTTTTGCAATTTTTTAATATTCTTATTTTAGTTTTATATTTTTATAGAATCCTGCTGAGTTTTAAATGTATTCAGTGCTGAAGGTTCCAGGAAGGTATATGGTACTATCGTGTAGGTTGTTTGGTGTTGCGTATGAATTATAGGACATTTGAGCTTCATGGTGTCTATTTTTTTCATATCAAGGTTTGTTGCATTCCTGGACGTTTTTTATTTTTTTCTCCTTTTGGTATGTTTATGTCAAGGTTTGTTGTATTTCACTGGACTATATATCTGTTTATTCCTACCACTCGGATATTGTGGACATGTATATTGCAATTTATTTTAAGATTACATACTTTGGTCTCAGTATTATAATTTAGATTTGCGAACGATTTATGTGGCATGCTACTGCGTTACATTTTTTAACCTTTGTGTGTATGTTTTTTTTTTCAGTATCATCATCAGTAAAATAAACTATTGCAGGTTTAGTGTACCTGTATTCCATGTTTGTAATGTGGGTTTCGTTGGGATAGCCCTTATTGGGGTCGCGTGTGTTAGACAGTCTGTTTGTTCAGTCCAAAAGCATGGATGCGTGGAAGGGGTCCCTGACCTATGGCTCTGGGGATGTGACCCTAATAAGACCTACTGCTACCTGCTTTTGGACCTGGAGGAACAAGGACTCCTCTGTGACTTCTCACCCCGCCAGACATTTCTCCTCTCACTCCAAACATGTATGTTCCTCTCTCGGCTTACTTGTATGTGGGGAACGGGAAGGAAGGCGAACAGTTAGCAAAATTGGGAGCAGAATTAGAGTGAAGATAAAAACCAGAGAATAAAGTTTAAAGAAGAAGATGATTCAGAATCATTGCACAAGTCAATCCATATATAGATCGTTGAAGATGAGGATCAATCATGGTGTTAACCTCAGTGGAAGAAGGAATCATAGATAAAAATTGAGGTGTACTTGTAACAAAAGTAGGCGAAAAATACCTTCAGGTAGCTGAACGCTGAGCCGTTTCCTCTGAAGAGATTTTCTTATACTTAATATTAGAACGAAAACCTCCTTGCTCCGTTGTCATTATACGAGAATCCTATGAAAATGGGCTTTCTAGATGAGGTGTCCATCGGTGATTTCAATTGGTCTAAATTAAATGCTAGTATTATTTGAAAATAAGGATTGGTGTTCTTAGTATTTCCACGGTTTTTTCGTAGTTTGGATCATTGGTTTAGAATAGTTTGCATGTATGTATATCTTATATATACACACATATACATCTATGTACACACACACACACACACAAACGTAAGAAGCATGTGATGTTGTGACTATAAATATGTAAAAGAGATATAGACTAGACAGCTGCATGACAGAGAGAGAGAGAGAGAGAGAGAGAGAGAGAGAGAGAGAGAGAGAGAGATGTACTCCACATAAAGATTTTACGGACTGCAGTATGGAGATGGTGGTTCGCATTATACTTTGTTCGTTATTGGATGTTTTCTTTTTCTTCCTGTTAATTTCATCCATGGTACGTTTCATTTTTATCTACTTTAAAATCTCTCTCTCTCTCTCTCTCTCTCTCTCTCTCTCTCTCTCTCTCTCTCTCTCTCACACACACACACATGCACGCACGCACGCACGCACACGATTATGACAGTCATCATCGGTATTTGTCAATCATTAGGCTTTTGAAACACGAACTTTAACTTTCCAACTGGAGTCGGTTAATTCTTAATGTTAGAATTCCTGTAACATAGACCTTCTTCCTCGGCTTGTTAGAGCACCGTGTGATGGTGGTATTTATCGTTTATTGGAGAATTTATGACATTTAGTGTGATAAAATGGGTGTTAGGTTGTTGAAAATGTAATTTTTCTAATTTTTAAGTTTTAATACGTCCCTAATACGCACATTATATATATATATATATATATATATATATATATATATATATATATATATATATATATACGTAGATATATATATATATATATATATATATATATATATATATATATATATATATATATATGCACACACATGAACATACATACATACACGCACACACACATATATATATACATATATTTTCTTTCAGAAAACAAATACGATTTCAAGTCGTAGGCTATATTTTGTCTTCGAATTATATGCTTGCAGTGTCATTGAACTATAAATGCAGTGACGGCAGTCGAACATATAAATAGGAAAGAAATAAAAAGGTGATGTTTTCCTTGAAAATAGAAATAGAAAGACGATGTTCTCTTCGAGTTCCAGAAGAAGCGAGACGCGAAGTGAAGGTAGGGATGTTAGTTATAACATGCAAGTAGGTATATGACGATCGTTCGCCTCAGGGGCCGTGTTGCAATACCGCACATCAAGCGGCAATGCAATGCTCTCTCTCCTTCCATTCACCCTTTCCCTCCTCAAGGGTGAGCTGATAACAGATGGTGGATTTTTTCGTTATTTTTTCATTTATTTTTTAACATGTTTTCATGATAGTTATGTGTATTTTCGCCAGAGAAATAGTCTTCATTGTTTAGCAGGTTTTGTTTGTGTAGTCGGTCACAGGGTTCAGTAAGTTTCGCTCACTCGGGGAGTAAGCCTAAGCCTACAAACTACTTTATTGTTGTTCGTGTTGGGGGTGGGTCGGAAAGGTCTATGGAAGAGTCTATAAAGGTCTGAAAAAGGTGTTTCACGTTGAGTTAAAGATACAGGAATTTTAGGAAATGGTCTTTATGACTTATTTATTAGAATGAAAATGTAAAAATAAATAATGTGCATTTTAAACAGCACAGAAAAAATATTTCTAATAAAATATAGCTTATTTATTTTAATTTTCGTTGGTGAAACAGGGCTCTATTTGACCGTAGATTTTTGCATGTTTTCATTGACGTTAAGTTAGGAATATAATGTTCACAACTTATGTGTGAGGGGAAACTCTTGCATGCGCTCCGGGTAAGCTGGAGGTGGGATCACGTCTTGTTATAATTTACATAGGGTAAAATTAGCCTGCTTTAGTAAACATGTTTATATGTATTATAATTAGCTCATGTACACATATATTAATGTGGACATAATTTACCTATTTTGCAGACACGATAAAATGATAACTTTCTTTAATATTACCAATATTATCCGCGCGGTAGTATTACTTGAATCTATAGTAGTCATCTTTTATCATTTTCTCTGATGTACCTCTGAAATCATTAAACCAGTATATCAGGACACACATTTATTTTATAAGTATTTATAGAAATATTGGTTTTATTGGGTGTTATTCATAGCAAAGTATATCTAAGTTTTACCAGACCACTGAGCTAATTAACAGCTCTGCTAGGGCTGGCCCGAAGGATTAGATATTTTTACGCGGCTAGCAACCAACTGGTTACCTAGCAATGGGACCTACAGCTTATTGTGGGATCCGAACCACATTATATCGAGAAATGCATTTCTATCACCAGAAATCAATTCCTCTGATTTCGCGTTTGCAGAGCAGGGACTCGAACCCGGACCCTGAGATCGGTAGTGTTCATAGCAAAATTCCACAATATTTATTTCAAGGTTTTCATTTGTCCCATACGCTACCCGAAGGGCCCATTTCCGAAAACCGTCCCTTCAGCAAGCGTAGAATTGCCTGATTCCTCCGCCCATGCACGCCATTTCTGATGGGAATTTAGGCTTATTTTGGCACCGACCCTGTTGATTAAGGCTCCTGTGTCGTTATTCTCTTATACTTTCGGTGTGTGTATGTGATCTGTGTGGGTGTGAGTTTGTCTGTGTGTGTGTGTGTGTATTTGTGTATTTGTGTTTCCACTCGGAATCCCCAGCGAACCCGTGATTCCATTAGGATTGGAAATACTGCCGCTGGTCATGGCGGCGGTCTCGGGGAAAAGGACCCCGGTCATTGATTGACACAACGCAAGGAATCCCAGGCTCTCTCTTTGCTTTTGTGGGTCTCGTGTGGGGGCCGTTTGTTTCCTTCTCTAGTTTATGGAGGTTTGTTTGTTGTATCTTTTCTTGAACCATTTGCGTCATTTGATTCAAGAATATATATATATATATATATATATATATATATATATATATAGTATATATATATATATATATATACATATATATATTGTCAGTCGCATAACAGGCAATTGGTGGTTTGTTAATTTTCAGACTTCATGCAAGTGTTTAGATTGTGCGAAATGAAGAGAAAAATCTATAAAAATAGTTGAGTATATATAGAAGAGGGACGACCCATCATTTGTATTTCTGTCGTTTGGGTTTGCTTATGTTCTGCTTGTAGTAAGGGGATAAGGCAAAAATACACTAGAAAATGGAAAGGTTGAGCACTGAGTAACACAAGTTGAGACTGAAAACCCAGTGGAGACAGGCAGGGGATATTAAGTTTGTGGGTGAAGAAATAATCTAGGACTTCAGTGGAGCCAAACACAGCATGATTGCTTATAGGTACCTCTTTGCTTGTTTTTAAGATTAGATTCTAGAATACCATTCAGTTCAAGGCAACAAAGTCATGGTATAAATAACTCTTTGAATACATGTAAAAAAAAACTGTTTCATGTCTTCTGATTAATGAAGTAAAGGCGTGAAAAATAATTATTGTAGTAAATTAGATTAAGATCATTTAAACTGTACGTAGAAATATTCGGCAGAAATTATGGTATCTAATATTTACGGGGCCTTTATCCCAAAAAGACCCAATTTTATTTCAGGGTATGGTAAAATCATGTGATAAAGCAAACAAGAAAGAAAATGAGAGTAGTCAGTCATTTCTGTGAGCTGGTCTGACTTAATATTCGACGGTGGATCAGAATTCACTTATATTTAGTCTGGTTGTGCAATGTGTGACAGAGACCTTGTTGTTCATGACATGGTTAGTTAACTAGATTCAGATTTGTGTGTCTGCGGGCGCGTATGTGAGGCAGCGTCTGCCTTACAAAATATGTACTCTTGCGGACATGCTATGTGTTGCAAGTAATTATTCTCGACTTTTCACTTTTTTTTTTTCTTTTTATAAAGATTCTGACGTGTTCGCAGTGAAGACGGCAGTCAGACTTTTAGTTGGTGTTCATTTCTTAAAATTGAATAGACTTAGATTTAAACCAGGTATCTCATGCTAACAGAATTTTGTGGGGTGATTTTTGTAAATGATTTTTATTTAGGTAAAGTTCCTCGTACCGTCTGAGAAGCGGCTTCGTTTGCTTCTCAGCAGCAATATTTGTGAAGAATTCGAAAGAAGGGGCTTGAAATATTTTATTGGGTTGTCCACATATCGTTCACGGATATTCATTGGCTGATTTGACTTTAATTTTTCTAAACTATCTCGGGAATTAAGTCTTGTTTATTAAATATTCTGTAATATCTTTGATGAATATTCATACTCGGTCTTGTGAGGTTTTCATCGTATAAGTTAGTATAAATGAATTAGTTTCTATGTATATTTTCCCTATATTTGTCGTTGTTAATATATTGCCTTACCGATACTGTTGTTGTTGTAGCTGCAAAAAAGAAAAAAAAAATCGTGAACGTTGTATCCAGAGGGTACGAATGAACTCTACGTATAAAACACACTCTTCTTCAGATGCTACTTGTCACCTCTACTGTCATGACAGTTGACAGTTCAAATGTGTTTCATGTCTGAACCCATTTGGCATCGTTTGCAAAAGCAGAGTAGCAGATGGAGGGTGAAGTTTTAAAGTATAGTCAAATAAAGATAATTAGTACATTGTGAAGCTCGCTCCCCGTTTGTTCTGTCAGATGGTTTTTTGTAGTAGAGTGCTTTATTATTTACTCTCCCAAAAGAATGAGTATGAGCAACTGAGCATTGTCCAAAGAAATGAAGGAAGGTGCACTGTTATTAATGCAGTAACAGGTGTCACACGTGAAGAGGCGCCCCTTGAGGTTGGAGCTGGTGGGTGGAGAGAGAGGGATGGTGGAGAAGTTGGACTCCATTTGACTTCAGTGGCTTCTTGAGAACATGTTGCTCTCGAAGCATACTTCGTTTTTACTCTGGTTTTCGACGAAATTCAATCATTCGTTATCGCCCAGATGTTGTAGTATCCGCTTCGGTTGCAACTCACTTGGGAACTTTTTTTTTCTTTTTCTCTGACAGTGAGTGATAAGGTGATTCTCAAGAGGCCCGTGGGCGGCATTGGAGTAGGAGTAGGAGTAGTTGGAGGAGGAACTTGAGATAGCCTCTCTTAAACGAAAATAGCTGGAAAAAACATCGGCCTGGCAACTCTCTTCTTCAAGTCAGACGAAGAATGAATGAAGCTGTGTCTGTGGGGCCCGCAGCCCTTCTGCAATGGGAGTCCAGCATTCTCGTATCTATGGCCCCTGCATTCAGGGGCGTTTTTCCGTTGCCGTGGCCTTAGATTGAGTGGAACCTGTTAAAGAAGTGCGGTTGAGATGTTTGTAACCATTCTGTCTCTCTCTTGGGACCCAGGATCCTTAAGTTCGGCCCATATATCAGAGGGTTATAAATGCCACTTTTACATGCTGGTCATTTTATTCTATTAGTTTCACTGAAGACGGAGTCTTTTTAAATGCGGGCGATGGTGTACGTAAGCGCTTTCTAATGGAGTTCGGTCTCCTCTCTGTGACTTGCTATTAGGAAGATGTGAAAACAAACGTCCAAAAAACGCTAAGCCTTGTCACTTTTTCACATCTGTTTTCATCATACACTATTTTTGAGCGAGCGTAGTTTAATTCATGTAATTGCTGCATTTAAGTCGGAGAGAGAGAGAGAGAGAGAGAGAGAGAGAGAGAGAGAGAGAGAGAGAGAGAGAGAGAGTATGGGAGATGGGACTTCCTATGACGCCCGTTTCATGTCACGAACATAAATCCAAAACGAAATGCGCAACGTTCTGATGAACTGAAATTTAGTTAAACGAATCCATGGAAATGAATGCATTTTAAGTATAACCCATGGGTGGTCTCTCTCTCTCTCTCTCTCTCTCTCTCTCTCTCTCTCTCTCTCTCTCAAATGTGAATGGGGGATTAAATAGTTTATGATAGTTCAGTGATATATAACGAGTCCTGTTTGTACAATCCTGCAGGTATGATTTTCTCTTAAAGGAACTTTAGGATAGTAGTTTCCTATATGTTTTAAAATTCTTGTAAAATTCTTGCTTATGAAGCCGAACTGTGGAAGGGTTCTTAAGTGAAATATGGATAAGATTTTCATAAATGTACTTGAAATTAGTTTGTTGCTGAGCCATGTGTTGAATATTTAGCTGGACATTCCTATGGTGTGAGTAATTTCGTGAAAAATGGATTACTATTATCATGGATAATTTCAGAAAAGTGGAATGATGCACTGAATGTGAAAACGTACATAATTTGTTTTTGTGGGAACATGATATTAAATAGATGAACAAATGTAGGTTGGTAGTTATTGAATGTATAATGAATTCCAATTATTATTATTATTATTATTATTATTATTATTATTATTATTATTATTATTATTATTATTATTAGAAATGCGATTCACTTTGTGTAAGATCCATGAAATTGCCTTATTTTAATTTTGGCTAGTTAGTTAGATTTACTAACGCCTCCTTGCCTAGTTATTTTTTTTAATGGTGAGCTTAGCATTTCCAAATTAATTTGTTTCGTTGTTTACTAATAAAGTAATTGGATTGTGTGTGTATGTGAGAGAGAGAGAGAGAGAGAGAGAGAGAGAGAGAGAGAGAGAGAGAGAGAGAGAGAGAGAGTATCGTGATGGGATGTGGGAGGTGAAGCCGTGATGTCTCGTAATGACGTCTGATAAGAGCCTAACGTCTTCATTTCCTCCGGCTTAAACTCTCCTAATTTCTGCTCTTTTCCTGTTTTCTGCCCCATGCCAGTGCCCCCTTGTAGTCTTCGATAGTGCATGGGAGAACGTTAGCATTTTCACGCGCATGCGCGGAGGGAGAGAGAGAGAGTTTGACAATCGTGATATTTGATGTTCACTTAAATGAAATGTAAGTGCGAGTACAGGGAGAGGAAACTGGCCGAAGGGAGAGAGAGAGAGAGCTAGAGAGAGAGATAGGTTTGACAATGGTTATATTATTTGATGTTCACTTAAATGAAAAATAAACCCAAGTACAGGGAGAGAGAGAGAGAGAGAGAGAGAGAGAGAGAGAGAGAGAGAGAGAGAGAGAGAGAGAGAGGGGTTTGACAATGGTGATATTTGATGTTCATTAAATGAAAAATAGGCGCAAGTACAGGGAGAGGAGATTGGCCGGATTGAGAGTTCGTAATAGTAATGCGTTTATTTTGTTAATTTGTTATTTGCAAGCTGTTTGACCCATTCAGCTCTACGACACGAACATATCTGAAATCAGGAGCATCGATAAGAGCAAGCGTGTCATTTACTGAATGACATTCCGAATGTTTTGAGAATTGTGTTGAAATGGAAGCACTTGTTTTCCCGGATGCATAGTGGAACGTTAAATAAGTATCGGAATGATGCATATGATGCAGTGCAACGAGTCTCTCTCTCTCTCTCTCTCTCTCTCTGTTTTCTTCTATTCTCTGAGCTGCTCCACACGCTAGACCGGATTTCACATAAAGATATTTTTGTTCATCGTCGTTGGTTTAACGTAGCTAATGCAAAAGGGTAGAGTAATTATTATCCTGCTATTCGAGTTCTAATATCAGTTTTTGTTGTTGGAATATCAATGCATACGTGATCAGTCCCCGTTGGTATTTCACTCATATGTTGTAGCTGTAGTGAAATCTGCGTTATTTTTCATATATCTTCGCTTATAATTTTTGTTCCAATATATCGATTTTTTTTCTTTTCAATAAACAACATTTTTTTCCGATTTAAGGAAAATTCTGTTACATGCGTCAAACAAAAACTAGAATTTGTTTTTTACTTTCCCTTGAGGCGTTGTACTTAATGAGGGCTGTTCTTTTTTTCTATTAGCACTTGTTTTTAATCACTGATTATTTAACATGAAAGTTTGGCGAAATGAAAGAAGGCTCTCCATAACATACTAACGTTTCCCTCACGTGCCTAAAAGAAAAAACAAACAAACTGGCAATTAACTGATGGGAACATAAGCCTCTTTAGCGTAACGATGCATGTTCTTGGAACAGGTTTAACCACTTGCTTTTATTTTTACAATAACATAAGCGACGAAGTTACTACAGTTACCTCAATACCAAGTCAATTTAGAAACCAGTTTTTAATTCTAATTTGTGTCATTGTTATCTTTACCGCTTCCTTTCCCTTCTCCTCCCGGTGTCTCTGTCTTCGGAGAGAACTGCAATCTAACTCGGCGGAATGAGAAGGTTATAGAACTTCCTCTTTCGGTAATAAGCGGAGCAGTTTTAAAAGTTAGCGCGGCCAAAGTAAATTAGTTAGGCGGCCTGGGTTGACTGAAACCGTGTTAGCCGTCCGTTCAATGAGATTACCTCCGAATTGCTCGGCTTACTTGCGGCTCCTAAATGTTGTATTTGAAGGAGCCACCGATCCCACTCCGACCCTCCTCTTATCTGATTTTAGACCCCTCCCCTCCCCCCCTCCATCTCCCCATACACCCCACCCCCCAACCTTCCCTGCTCCAGTTCCTATTCCAATAATTCGGTAAAACTAGTTCACTTTTTTCGTCTTCCATTAGTTTTTACCTTTTTCCTTATCTTTAAACTAATTTTAATTTTTAAAATACAGGTCACCTATATTAATCTCTCTCTCTCTCTCTCTCTCTCATATATATATATATATATATATATATATATATATATATATATATATATATATATATATATATATATCACACACATATATATGGTTATAATTCATGTATATGTATGTGTGCTGAGGATTGCCTTTATCGATCTCTTGAGTTTTCAACTACATTTCAGTATGCATTTTGATAGATGAAATGGTAGCTCAAAACTTATCGCTATTTTCTCTACTCCACCTTCTCCTCTTCTCTGTATCTTGAAAACAATCTGCAACGCACTATAGTTGACTAGCAGATAGTTCACCATTCGGGTGAAAATAAAATTATACGCATATATATATATATATATATATATACTATATATATATATATATATATATATATATATATATATATATAAGCGTGTGTGTGCTTTTTTATGTTTTGTATATATGATATATATATATATATATATTATATATATATATATATATAAATAGAATCATTTTTTGGAAAAAAATGTGTGAGCTGGAGTCTTCTAGATTGTGTTAGTGTAGAGTAGAAGGAATGATTATTATGTGTTTGTATTGAAAATTATGATGGATTTGTTTAAGTTGGAGAGGATCGGTTAAATATTTGGCTGTTAATGGAACTGAGTTAAGGGAGTTTGAAAAGAAAGAAGTCAGAATGTGTCTTGAGACAGCTGGCATTGTTTAGGGGGATAAGATGGAAAAGGATTGAAAATAGTTAGTGGTTAGATTAGGAAATGAGAAGTTTATTGAAGGAAAAGGTTATCATTCGCAGGTATACTGAGAATAGATAGGATAGTTAAAAAGAAAGTGAGAAAGAAGATGAAGAAGACGACAGGTCATAAAAAAAATGAGGAGCAGTTAAACGTAAATGCGGAGAAAAAGTTTAATGAACTACTGAGTCACAGAATAAAGAATTTAAATGGAAAGATGCTGTCTAAAGTGGATGCAGTCTTGAGTCGTTGGTGTGACTAGTTAGATTTATTTAATGAGAAATATGAAAAAAAAATATGCAGAGATGATCGACATAAGAGTGGAAAGAACGAGTAAGTTTGAGATGCATGTTCAAATGTTTTGATGATGACAAGGGGCCAATTAAGAGGTTGAAGAATGGAAAGGCATAAGAAGGTTGTGGGATGACAAGTGTCATTGGATAGTGAAGGTTTGTAAGGTATATATGGTTTGGATAAATGCTCCAAAGCAATATGTCAGAAGAATGATTATTACATTGAATAAATCTTAAGGTCGTTGAAAAAAATAAGACAGATAATAGTGTTATTGCTAGGGGAAGAATAGTGTGGATTTTGACCAGGAAAAGGATAAAGAAATGTAGTCTGTTTTAAAATATTTTTGAGGCAACTGATTTGTATAGGTATTTGGATGATGGTTGGGTGAGAGAAGAGGTGATTTGCAAAATAGTTGAAACAAGTGTAGCAGAGGGATGTGTGCTAATGGTTGGGAAGAAATCTGGAGTATGTATCGATACGAAGGTGAGAATGTAAGCAGGGATTATAGAGCCAACTCTCCTTAACGAAAGGTAAGTTGGACGTTCAAATGAGCAGTTTACTTAGTAGCATTAGAGGAGTAATAAGTATTGGCAGGTTGAATCATTTTGGAACACATTGCAAGTGCTGACAAGATTTTCCGTAGGTGAAAGGATGTTTCAGAATGTTTTGAAACGGTTCGTTATGTAAAAAACAAAAACAAAAAAAATTGAGGATAGTGTTTGAATAAATCGACAGTGGTAGAAGGGAGGGATAAGGAAGATCTAGAAAGTGCGGGTAGATAAGGGAGGAAAGAGGTGTTGGAAAGAGAGTGCCTAATGTCTGAGAAGCGAGAGAGCTACAAGAAAAGATGGTAGTGGTCAGTGTGTGTGTAGTGGATCGACATCTCTGATAAACTTTTTTTTTTTTTGTAGGTGTATGAAGACGCAGATGTTGGGAAAGTGTTTTGTTGAACTGGATGATCATCTGTATTTCAGCTGCCACAATCAAAGTATAAATGTAGTGATAACTGTTTTGGTGGATTTCCTTTAGAGCTAGACCCTTGTTAACGGAAACGGGGTAATGTTGAAGTAATATATTATATACAATATATGTGTGTACGTGTAACGTTCAGTTAGTTTGCAGTAACAGACCCTTGTTATTGGAAATTGCCTAATGTTGAAATTACATGTATATGTGTGTGTGTGTATATATATATATATATATATATATATATATATATATATATATATATATATATATATATTATATATATATATTATATATATATACATATATATATATATATATATATATATATATATATATATATATATATATATATACAGAAAGAGAGAGAGAGAGAGAGAAATGTGCCATTTTTAGTGTTGCTTGTGTCCTTTACATTTGCGCGTGGAAGTGTCGAGTGCATTGCTCTCGATGTAATGTGCTTTCATAGGTATATTTAATTGAGATTACACCACTTTTAACGACTCTTGCACGAAGGCCGGCTGTTGACATAGTCCTTGGTAGTTGCGCGTTTTACTATCGTTTTCATGACCACAAAGGAGGTCACGTGATTTCTTCATTATGATAGTCGTTGTTTTTGTTCTTGTTTTTGCGGTAGTTATTCTTGCACTTGCCGGTCCTGTCTGTTGTTGTTATTGCAAACCCTCGTTAAAATTTCAGAACTGGTTTCATATTGAGGAAAAAGCGTGTAGCTTTATCCCGTGCTTTTTATCTGCTATATCATGGCGTTTTTTTTTTTTAAAGGCTTAATCAGAGAGTGGATGAACTCGACAAGGGTGCTTGACCTCTCCCGGTGCTTAATTCTCTCGTTTTAATGCCTGACTTTTATAGGATCGTAAATTATAAATGACCAAATTAGACATATTGCCTGTTAGGGTGGAGTTGCCGATGCATTTTTGAAATCATCTGCTTCATTTTTGAAAGTGATGTTACATACTCAACGCGTTAAGAGAAGGAACTATATTTTATTAATCCATACAGCAAGTTATTTTTATAGCACTAGATAATACTTGCTGCTTCAAATGTTGTTTTGGCACTTTTCACATGATGGAAACGGTAGTGTGTGAAAAGTTGAGAGAGAGAGAGAGAGAGAGAGAGAGAGAGAGAGAGAGAGAGAGAGAGAGAGAGAGAGAGAGAGAGCATTCCCCCTATCCTCACTTTTTCTTATTGATAATTGCTTTATCCGTTTCTATATTAGCTCATTTCATCTCGTTACCATTTTTCCAGTCCGTCCTCATTTCGT
>NC_087204.1:43130750-43138250 GCF_015104395.2 Macrobrachium nipponense
GACAATCTACTAATTACCTGGAATCTAATCACGGCTTAGATTTTTCAGGAAACTTGTCCAAGTCGTTGCTTCCCCACCCAGGATCGATTTCGGGACCCTCTTTGAAGAGTGTCAGTGGCACGGACAGCGTCCTGTCCTTACTGAGAATGCAATGGGGAATAGTGAAAAGCGAGAAAAATTTCAATTAGAGATGAGATGAGTAAAGAATGGTTAGTTTTACGAAAAAGGATATACAGAAACGGGAGAAATTTGATAACCAAAGCTAAATTAAATGTATGTAGTTTTAATGATATTTTGTAATATTATTCGCCTGTGGTCTGTAATTTTTTGTGCAAAACGTGACCGCTGTTTATATGCATGTATGCCTTCGCACCCATGTATATTTGTTTGAGTCATCTAAAATAAATATACGTACAGCCATGGCATGCATACGTATCCAAATTAAATCACATTGGATAAGAAATGTTCAAAATCATCTGAAACTATGTGAAAGAACCATTTTTTTTTTCTTTATAATATCTACTCCGAATCAAATCATATGAAAGGCACTTTAGGTGGGCTGCTCTTAATCAACTCTGAGTGATATTTCCGTTTAGCGATACAGAGAAGGGAATAAAGAATAAGATGAAGAAAAAAAAATCAGGAAGGGTTTGCCATCAACTAGTTCTGGTTCTCGCTTTAAAGAGACCCGTAGTTCTATCTGCTTTAATTCATAGGGTTCACTCTACAACCAGACGCGGGGCAGGAAGCTTCTCTTGTGTTTGTGTGTGTTTTTTTTTTCTTTTATGAGATGTTTCGATTCTGTTGGTTATATAGATATTACTCCAAATCGAGGTAACTTCGTACTGAATTTCGACGTTTTCCCTTGTAATCAGTTGCATGCATGTGTGAGTTTTGCATGTAGCATTTCTTTTCATTCATTTGATCAATTTTATTTCATACTGCTTTTAATTTTAATCATTGATTTCTTCATGACATTTAATTTTTGTGTACACAGTAGGGGATTAGTGCCGTCAGTGCACCTCATGCAGTGCAATGTAGGCATTACTTACGGTTCTTTGCAGTGCCCCTTCGTTCCCCAAGCTGCAACTCCCTTGCATCCCATTTACTGTACCTCCGTTCATATGCTTTTTCTTTCATCTTACTGTCAACCTTCTCGTAGCAATGTTCCATAGTGCAACTGCTATGAGGTTTTTCTCCTGTTATATTTTTCAAACTTTTTCACTGTCCATTTCCGTTTCAGCGCTGAATGGCCTCAGTTTTGCCCCAGTGCTTGGCATGTATGCCAAAAGTCTATAAATCAACCAGGTTTTGTGTTCATTTAAAAAGAATTGTTTTTGTGTGTGCAATTAAAGAATAATATTGTGTATGCTT
Source organism: Macrobrachium nipponense (assembly GCF_015104395.2). Classification (NCBI taxonomy): domain Eukaryota; kingdom Metazoa; phylum Arthropoda; class Malacostraca; order Decapoda; family Palaemonidae; genus Macrobrachium; species Macrobrachium nipponense. The sequence goes on from NC_087204.1 coordinate 43,132,125, forward strand.
GAATTTTCGTCTGGAATGCTACATGATTCAGTGAAACTTACAGCGACGCAAATTTTATTCCCTTTTATGTATATTATAGCACTTTTATTCCATTTCAGTAATTTTATGAAGTTTGGCTTATTTGTGTCATTTTTCTATAGTTCTAGCATTTATCCGTTGTTCGTTTTGTACAAGAATTTTATAAAATTTTTATTTCGTTAGGTTACTATTTTCATCTCCTGTCTTCTTCTAATGAGCGATTCATCGAACATCCCACGGATTCTCTCATGGCTATATTAACGATTCCTTTGCAGACTTGATATTGTATATGGAATAGAATAACCAGCGAAGAGAGCGTACGTGACAGTAGTTCAGAAGCAAGGGCAGATGAAGGGAAAATTGAAGTATATAATAGAAGAGGATAGAGAGAGCAAACCCATTCATTAGCTTACAGATATGACCAAATGTCTCTTTCATGGTAAATTTAATATTGGCATGTTTTGTATTTAAGTTGTTAATGATTTCATGGTATCACTTTGAAAACATAAGAAAACCATGGCCAAAGTAGCTCTTAAAATAGGAGGTATGTCGATGATACCTTCATTATTTGTAGAAAAAAAAGTAGCCTTTTTTTCAGTGTGCTTATTGATATGTGGTCTTCTTCGGTAAAACCGTGAATTTGCAAGCGTGTAAATAATGAAATCTGTAATCTCATGTGTGTATGTGGGCATATGTGTACGTGTGTCACTCAGATTCCTGTTGGAAGGACCCGTGGTTCCTAACCTCTCCCCCCCCAAAAGGTGGTTTTCTCCGAAGTGGAAATCCCGGTCGGTTTGTTGGGGAGATGCGGGCGGTATCTTAGTGAGTGTCCTCCCTCTCCGCCTCATCCTCCTCCACCTCCTCCTCCCCCTCCCCCTCCCCCATCTCTTGAATTTCGCGAATGATACACCCGTTTCCTTATTTACTTGGAATTCCGCTTTAGAGGGATTCTCTCTCTCTCTCTCGTCTCTTCTCTCTCTTCTCTCTCTCTCTCTCTCCATTTCTGTATGCAAATGTTCGTATTTAATTTCCTTTCTTGAAAAGACCGAAAACCAACAAACAAATGTCTCTTCAGTGTCAGAAGTAGAGTTGTTGCTACGTTTAATAAAATCTGCTCTTAATGGCCTTTCATTTCTTTTTAGTAGACCATATAAAGGACTTGGCAGTTTCGGAAGTCTACAAAAAATGGACAATAGCGAATAGTCACATTTTTAAGTGATTTTCTGCAAGACATTTTATCAGGTCTTGTTTTATATATATATGTATATTATAATATATATAATAATATATATATATATATATATATATATATATATATATATATAATATATATATAATATATTGTGTGTATATATAATATATATATATATATTATATATATATATATATATATATATATAATATGCTCATACGTTACGGGAACTGTTCTGTTGACAATACTTAACATGTTTTTCGATACCATTATAATGTATTATTTCCTACCATTATAATGTATTTCGGTACCATTATAATGTATAATTTAAATGCAGAAGGGTAGGAAATAATATATTATAATGGTATCGACAACCGGAAGTTGTCGATACCATTATAATGTATTATTTCCTACCCTTCTGCGTTTAAATCTTCCCTTTAGGTAGGATTAATTTCATGTGTATTTCTTAGAAATTAATAATATTCCTGTAATCATGGCTTAAAGCATGTAATTGTGAATTGTAATGAGTAAGAGTTGTATCGGGGACACCAGAAATAGATTTCTGAGAATTTATCATTCAAGGTAAAGCAATTCATTATATCTTTTTCCCTGTTTTATATTGTTACCACCATTGTCGTTGTTATTTTGAAAAATAGAAATGAGTGTTGTATTCATTTTAATTTTTTACAGTCAAAGTGAAAACCCCTATTGTGAAAAAATCTACCTTTGTAAGTGGAAAAAAATCCCAGAGAATATTACTTGAAATTAAAATGACATTTTTTATCGTGGTAAAGATTTAGATCTGCTTAGAATTATGTATTTTTATGAAAAGAGTAATAATATAATATTCAGTAGTAAAGTAGCTCTTTTAATGTCAGTTATTCTTCGTACAGCTGTATTATGTGTTGATGTGGGGTATACGGAAATGTAGCATAGAAAATCGGTCCTGTATTAAGAACTTGAACTCAATTGAAGATTTACTAGATGATTCGGTAAAGGTTAGGGCACGAAATTTAGAAAAACATAAATTGGTTGGACTGTGTTTCTAATGAGAATGAATTGTGGCGACTATATTTATTTTTCTGTAAAAGAAAATTTCTGCGATGGCTTTGCTTGTCCGTTCGCACTTTTTCTGTCCGCCCTCAGATCTTGCAAACTACAAAGGCTAGAAGGATGCAAATTGATATGTATCTCATCCACCCTTCAATTATCAAACCTACCAAATTGCAGCCCTCTAGCATCTGTAGTTTTTATTTTATTTAGGGTTAAAGTTAGAAGCCATAATCGCGCTTCTGGCAACGGAAGAACACAGGCCACCATGGCCGACTTTGAAAGCTTCATGAGCCGCGGCTCATACACCATTATACCGAGACCACCGAAAGATAGATCTATTTTCGATGGCCTTGATTATACTGTGTACAGAATACTCGATTGGGCCGAAATGTTTTTTATTTTTCTTTTCTTTCACAGTTATTGTATAGCAATATCCTATGATGATAGCCATGGCACGGTCTAGATTGATATTGAAAGAGCTTGTAGATTAAATTTATTATCCTAAGGTAGAAGGACATGCGTCAACCTTCTCTATTTCGTATACATTTGTTAGAAGAGTGATCCCTTGATGATGCATTTAGGTTTAGGGAAAGGCGCTTTCTTGAGCAGTGTTGGTGACCTTTTTCTCTTGACCTTCGGTAAAACCATTCACTCCGGTTTAGAGTTTTTGCTTTGTATCGAATTCACCCGTGCAAGAGGTACTTGAGGCCTTATTTCAGAGCAATAATATTTAGCAAAATTTCTTCTCTCTCTCTCTCTCTCTCTCTCTCTCTCTCTCTCTCTCTCTCAGAACCCCTTTTCCCAAGGCTTGGGCCGTTAAGTCTTGGGGCTTCTCCTTTGTTGGTGTTATTGTCAGTATTTCATTTGATTAACTTTTTATGGGCTATTATACACATAGATACTTCGTAAGATATGTGTCGTAAAATAACTAAGAGTGGGCAGTTTTTTATTGTTGACGGCTGTTTCCAGCGCCCCTTGGCAGTTTCCAGTAGGCCGTTCCAGCGATTAGGGAACGGACGCCAGTGAAGTGGCCGGGGGTTTTACGATTGCATTTTGCATATTTCTGAAATGGCTCTGATGAAGCATAACCAATTAGGCTTAGGAAAACGGCTCGAGGATTTTTCCCGGAACTGGTCTACGGCTCGAGTGTATGGACATTGATTGCGCAAGGCAGTCGTAATGCGCTGTATTCTCCGCTGGAGGAAATTCCCTTGCTTTATGGAAGCGATTTTTAGCTGTTTATTACGCTCGAAGTTTTTTATAGGTTATCGCATGAAAAGTGCAATTTTCATGCGATGGTTGTATATTCGTTGTTTATTTTTTATCTTATTTTTTTTTCTTTCTTTTTAGGTTACCAGGTTTTTTCCCCTCGTTTTTGCTCTTTTCTTTTTGGGTTTTGCTCATTTCTTGTGAAAAAAAAGGGCCATTCTTGGAAGGAGCTCGGCATCGAGTAAGCATATGTGACCTAGATCTCATAATAAACCTTATGGCAAGTTATATCGTTGATGATTTCATGTCTGATGTTTCACTGCTTTTTGTGATCATAAATATATATATATATATATATATATATATATATATATATATATATATATATATATATGATTTTAAATAAATATATATATGATAAACGCAAAAGAAACATACTTTGTCATATATATATATATATATATATATATTATATCGCAAAAGAAACATACTTTGTTCATATATATAATATATATATATATATATATATATATATATATATATATATATATAATATATATATGAATAACTTGATCACGATGTATATAAAACGTGATGCTATGTATAAATAAAGGTTTTTGCCACGAAGGAAAAAAAATGAAAAGCGAGATAGCCAAGCACTTCGGTCTAGTGCTGACTATCTCGCTTTTTCCTTCGTGGCAAAAACCTTTATATATATATATATATATATATATATATATATAGTATGTATATATATATATATATATATATATATATATATATATATATATATATGTATTGTTTATTTGTTTATTTATTTATTCATATTTGTAATATTTCATACCCGAATGGAAAAATGGTAAGAATATCAATTTTTGTCTGAGCTGACACTAAAAATACATAAATTCGTCCTGTTGAAAATGTATGTCCATAAAACGGAAAATGTATGTTCAGATGGTTATGGAATGTTTCATTGTCGTTATTATATTTCCTTTGCATTAAAACTAGTAGCTTATTTTTCATGTTTGCCTAGGTTAATTATCATAACAAAAATGTCGTAGGATCACTGAAGTAGGTTGTAAAAATAAAATTGACTTGGAATTGGGTAATAACCTTCGCTTTGAATGTGGAAGACGAGCAGAGTCAAAAGCCCTCGGTAATTTAAATTAAGGATTTTTTCCGAAAGTTTTATCTTCACATTAAGTAGGTTAAAGTGCGAATAAATGAAATAGGTGGAAGCTGTAGATATGAACTTTTAACATAGAATATGTGGCGTCAGCAGACTTGAAAGGATGAGATATGTGGTGATATGCAGGATTGTGAAAGTGGAGATATGCAGGATTGTGGAAGTGGAGATATGCAGGATTGTGAAAGTGGCGATATGCAGGATTGTGAAAGTGGAGATATGCAGGATTGTGAAAGTGGCTATATGCAGGATTATAACAAATTTAGCGTAAGTGATAATGTGAATGAAAGTGTTTTGATCGTGTGTTAAGAATGGGAGATAACAAGGTGATGAAATGAGCGTACAGTTTCTATAAACTAATAAGTTATACGTGAAGGGGCTGGACTGTTTTATGGATTTTAATATTTACATATATGTTTTATAAGTTCGGGTTAGCTTATCTGTTAACACACACACACACACATACATACATACCATATATATATATATATATATATATATATATTTTTTATATAATATATATATATGTATATGTATGTATATACACATTTAATTATATATACACATACATAAACTAACTGGGCATTAATATTTGCTACTGTATAAATACAAATAATTACATATATACATGTATGTATGCATGTATGTATGTATGTATATATATATATATATCACATTAAACTGCTTCTCATAATCGGAAATGGCTCCCAAGTAAAGAAAAAAAAGAGTGACCGCCACCTCTGAAACTGGTGAATCGTCAATGTACCACCATAGTAGAATATTTCAGTGTAGTACGTACGCTGCTGCCCACCGAGGCTACTTTCATTCACCCATGTATAGTTATTCTTATTATTATATAGACGGGTGTAAGCTATGCGATAAAACATCAAACTCACGCGACTGTCCAGCGCGTTTAGCGAGGACGACGAGAGTTGTGGTGGGGGGGAGGTCTAGGGTAAGGTAGGGAAGAGGGGGTAGGTACCCTGTAGGCCATCAAAGAAATAGGTGAAATTCGGAGTGGTGTCCCTGTCTTTTCATGTTTTTTTTTTTTTCTTTTAACATTGTTTCAGTTTCATCTACTGATATAAAAGATTGGCTCGCACCGTGCAGAGGCATATTGACGAAATGGGGGAAAAATGCAATAACAGAGAAAAAGAGGAAGCCGGATTTTCTCGGTGCGTTGAGAAAAACAATTGAAACGCAATTTAATTCGACGGCGAAATTTGTTTCACGTTCGTCCAGAGTGAAAGGACTCTTTATTTAAGTTGTGAAACGCGTATTAATTAACCGTTATTCATTCCTTTTTCATTATTATTTGAACACTCGCTCACTCATTCTAGGGCGTATTTTTTATTTGTGTATTTTGCCATGTTTCTCTTTATAGTGACTTAATGTCCTGCTAATTGAATTTCGGAGTTCCGGTGTTGAACCGGGAATGGATTTTATAAAATCGGATGCGAGTCTCTCT
>NC_087204.1:43140750-43150750 GCF_015104395.2 Macrobrachium nipponense
ATATATATATATATATATATATATATATATATATATATATATATATATCACGCTGAAGATATAGAATTATTTACAATATCTCAAGTTGTTCGTAGATAAGAGTATGTTTTTCAACCTTATGATGATGATGATAAGAGAGAGAGAGAGGAGAGAGAGAGAGAGATAGAGTTAGAAGAGAGAGAGAGAGAGAGATTCATAAATAATTATAACGGTGGCGTTTCTATTTATGGTGATTATTTATGTGTTAACGTAATTCATTAGCGCGGTTTGTTCAGCCTTAGTGAAATAATTAGGCATTGGGGGCAAGAGGGTGTGGGAGGGGAAATCCAATTAACGAAAATGCAATTATAAGAAGCGAGACCCCGCCACAGGCCTACTACACATCCTAGGTCTTTCGACCTCGCTAATGACGTGTCTTCTCTCTCTCTCTCTCTCTCTCTCTCTCTTATGTAAGTCCACGTTTTGTATACTTTTCCTTTTCTTCTTACGTTTTGTTTGAATCAGGAGAAGGCAGAATAATTGATTTGGTTTTAGCCAGTGTTGTGTAATTTATGATATGTATTTGGTATTTCTTCTATTACATCCACACTCGTATAAAATATACTTCCACTTACTCATATTAACTATTTTAAGTGTGACTCGGAGTCTCATGTTTTACTCATCTTGCAAATTGATAGCTTCACCTACGTTAACGAAGAAGAAAAAAAAAAGTCTCATACACAAGACTAGTTGTTCTCGACTGGGAATAAAAAACAAAGCCCCTTATTTTTTTTCTACGCAAAGCATTATCATCTTGAACGAAAATCGAATGAACCCTTATTCGTCGCTTTATGTTATGTTTTCAAAGTCTCGCGGACACATGTGACGATGCCTACCTTATGTTAAGGGGCGGGGGCGGGGGTGGGGTTTCGTCGGTACTGGGGAAGGGCCCGTTGATGATGCCGATGCTGATTAGCTCATCTAAATGTAGCCGGCTTTGTGAGAAATTCTTGGTGCTGCTCCCTTCTGCCTAATGGAATTTCCTCCTGATTAATCTTTGAGAGAAATTTGGTCATCTCTCTCTCTCTCTCTCTCTCTCTCTCTCTCTCTCTCTCTCTCTCTCTCTCTCTCATTAGTTAGGAAGCAGCTGTTGACACACTAGGCTATCATATGACGATTTCATTCTTGTTTTTGTACGGAACGCGTGTGAGGTGTAATTATTTAGGTTAAGAATTTATTAGAGTTTATATTGAGAATATGTATGTCTCTGTCCTATAATGAGATAAGGATATGTTGGTACCAGACAGATGTGTTAGAAAAATATTAGTATTAATAAGCTGTGTAAGGCATTCAAAAACCTATTTGGAATAGTCTCGCCTGGAGTAAAAAGTCATCACCCTTATGAGTTAAGTAAACTCTGCGGTTTCCTCAACCCATGTTATAGCATCGGAAGTTCATGACATCCAATACATTTGGAGGGAAAGTTGCAAATCGGTTTAACTTACAGGCTTGAACTGAGTGGAAATCTATTGCAATATATTTGAAATTTGAAGAGTGGAAGTATACAAATCGTTTTCATATCAATAACGGTGAGGCTGTGAGCTCTTCAGCTTTGCAATGACCTTTAGTACAAGAATAAGAACCCAGAAGGAAGATAATTGTGTTTATGTGAATACGATGATATTTTATTAACGTTATTATTCGAGTCTTTATACGTAATGATATATGTTAATTGGGTCTGCATATATATATATATATATATATATATATATAAATAATATATATATATATATATATATATATATATATATATAATTGAACTTAAAGACTCAAATTGTAACTTTAAAAAGATAGCATATTCATATATGACAAACAAAATACATATTAATCGGTTCGGCAAATGTGTAATGTTTGTCTGTTCAAATTTATATATATATATATATAATATATATATATATATATATATATATATATATATATATATATATATATATATACACACACACTGTAGACAAATTTTCTCTAAATGGAAATTTTGTGTTTCAGGTACGTGTGTTTCCATTTTGCTGGCGGGTGCTGGAGAGATTGGCTCTAAATATGAAGGTGGGCTAACTGGCGAATAAAAGAGGTATTGGTATAAAACGTTCGCTTTTATTATCCAATTGAGGATTTTTTCTAAGGTTTGTTTATTTTTTTACTTATTTGTTGCCATCCTTTTAGTTTAATTGTCTGTTTATCTGTGCTTTACAGACTCTGGACATAACATGTGCTGGTAATGACTGAGCAAGGTGAAGTCATACTTCAGGACGTGTATGCTTTAGTTATTACTTTTCTTTTTTCTTTAATGTTTTGTAAGTTTCTTATTACAATCATTTTTTATTTTATTTAGGTGGAAACGACGCTCATGCTGGCCAGATGGTAGCATATTATTTGTGCAAGTTATTAAATTTGTATAGTCAGCAAATTAAAATATTCATAAATTTCCTTCCGTATCTTTTGAAACGGGATGTAGAACACATTCTTTCATAGACTTGACTGAAGAAATCTGCAGAAATCTGCCTCAAAAATCTTGACAGACTAAGCCAACAAGCGGTCCTGTGAACTTTATTGCGAAACAGAAAGAATCAAAACGCCATCTCCCCCCACCCTCTCCCCCATAAAAAAGAAGAAAATAAAAGTAGAAGGAGGTTGTGAACACACAAGGAACTCCACAACTGAGAGAACCCAATTTCCTCGGTATCATTTCCTCCGACTGTACCTCGTTTTCTATTGTCCGAGTTCTGCCTCCCCAAGTTGTGCGATTCAGATTATTGTTGTTGCGAAGTGCGTCGGCCTTCATTTTTGTTTTCACTTACGCCTTTCTTCCTTATCGTAACTCGAACAAGTTTGTTAGCCCTCTCTCTCTCTCTCTCTCTCTCTCTCTCTCTCTCTCTCTCTCTCTCTCCTGCGCGTAAGCTTTTTATTTTCTCCCTCGCGGCCGTCGTCTTGGTCTCGAAAATTGTGTCATTTGACGATGTTTATCTCTTGTTTTGTCGTTTCCATAGAAAATGGTAAAAGTCCGGTTGTTTATTGTGGCTTAATCTTCCGACGCGTCTCTAGAATTCGGGGTTTTTATCTCTCTTTCTCCTTCTCCTTTCCCTTTTATCATCTTCCCTTCTTGGCTATTTTTCTTCTCGACAACGAAGATTTCATGTCCTGTCACATATCAGGCGCTGATGAAATTTGCCTTCTCTAATTATAGTTTTTACTTACGAATTCCACATTCCGTTTTACATAATTTTGAGTGGATATTAATTACTTACGCGTCAGTCCTTTGTAACCCATTTTAGTTTTCTGTAAAAGAAAACCATTGAGATGGCTTTGTCTGTCCGTCCGCAGTTTTTCTGTCCGCCCTCAGATCTTAAAAACTATTGAGGCTAGAGGGCTGCAAATCGGTATGTTGATCATCCACCCTCTAATCATCAAACATACCAATTTGCAGCCCTCTATCCTCAGTAGTTTTGATTTTATTTAAGGTTAAAGTTAGCCATAATCATGGTTCTGGTAACGCAAAAACACAGGCCACCACGGCTGACTGAAAGTTTCATGGGCCGCGGCTCATACAGCATTTTCCTCCGTACAGGAAACTTGTTTCGCCGAGGAGCATATTTTACTTGGTCTCTCCTGGGGCTCTTGTCTGTCCACGATGTTGCTCTTGTTTTTGTTCCCGTTGTAAGCTTGGTGTTGTTATTGTTGTGGGGGTCAAGTTGGCTGTCTGCCAGCCCGAACTCGTGCTCGTATAATTTGCCCTTAACTAAAATTAATGCGTTCCCTTCCCAGCGTTCTTTGGCGAAGTAGTTTTATCCGTTGGTTTTTGGGCAAATTCTCGTTTACGGGGAAAATGTTAAATTTTTATGTTATACGCCTCTGCTCTAATGTAGGTTATGTGTGGAAATAGTCACCAATTGTGGATAAGGCTCCTGTCTTTACTTTTCTGTCAGGTTTTGATTATGCCAACTGAATACACATACAATAGCTTTGAGTTATGATTTGTCTTTTCTGTGTGTTGGGCTTTTTGTCGTGCGTGTCTTTCTATACCTTTTTTTCTCGTGCTCCTTTCTGATAGTCCTTCCTTTCCCTCGGGGCATTATGTTTCTCTGATCTTAAGTGATGCTTGTGTTCATTGCGGCCATTGAGATTTCTCTGTACATTTTAAAAATTCATTTGAAATGGCCCCCTGATTTCGACATATTGATTTCGACTTACTGTTCTAATGAATCACTACAACATTTATTTTGAAATACGTGGTGATATAATAAGGTCGACGGAGGAATGTAGACCTCATCTGTGGCAAGGAGTACCTCCTCTCCATTGTTCTCATCTTTATTATCCATTTTTCATTCAGTCCCACATAACTCTCTCTCTCTCTCTCTCTCTCTCTCTCTCTCTCTCTCTCTCTCTCCTCTCTCATATGTGAGTGGGGGACGAGAAATCTTTTATGAAATCTAGAATGCAGATGAAGGATTTTCGGATTAGGCTTCGGGGCCCCTTCCGGTGGCCGTGAACGAATACCTTAATGGCGGATGACAGAATCGCCTCTTGGAGCGTCTTAGCATTTCTCCAAATATTTATGTCGCGTAACTACTGACCCAGTCATTTCTCCTCTCGTCCTTTCCACGTGCTGCAGACTCGGGGTTTTTGAAGGTGGGTGTTTTGGGATAGGAAGGGGTTGTGGGTGGAAGAGGGTAGAACGAAAAACCTAAATATTAAGACAAGATAAATACATTGAAACAAAGATTTTAGTGGAATAAGGTTAAGGAATGTGTAAAGGAGAGGCGTGGCTGCTTTTTTTCAGTTATATATATATATATATATATATATATATATATATATATATGTGTGTGTGTGTGTGTGTGTGTGTGTGTGTGTATATGTGTGTGATTAATGTGTATGTGAAGTTTTTGTCACACACTGTCACATTCAGAGGCAAATTGTATTGGATATTTAACAATATTTGTGGCGTAATATTTGTGTGTATGTATGTATTATATACCTAAATATTCTTGTTATCTCTCAGGGTATATGAAAGTATTTATAACCAATGGTGATATCTATGAGAAACCATGTTTTAGAACTAATTATGAAGCTAATGTTTGCAAATGATATTTAGGAGACAATCACAAGAGATGCAAATTGTATATTACTTTTGATATGTAGGTCAGTAGTTTTGGTGTTAGATTGTGCCACTATTCTCTGGCCATTTCTGAATCAGTTTCCCGTTGCAGTGCCTTTTTTTTTGTTAGGACTTATTAGATTATTCCTTTATATTTATAAGTTTCATCATTACCAAAGTAAATTTTTTGAAGTTACTGTTTCTTCATTTGATTTGGCAGCCCAGTGCACCCTTTATTCCTCTCCAACTTTTGGTATTTATTTTTATTTCTTCACCGTGCTGTTAAATGGAAGAACCATTAAATCTTAACTGAAATTGCTGAGTTCTGATTGCAGGTAGAATATAGTGAGTATTTTAATTATGATTTTTTATTCTATGAATGAGCAGTGGGTCTCAGCATATATAAATCTGTTTTTGAATGATCTGTTTACTAGATTGCATTTTCATTACAGTACTTGTTGCGATGTAAATGGTGTTTCGACTATTGTATATTTGTTCATTTACATATAATTCTCTCCCTAAAGTATTGAGCTTCCCTCTACATACAAACACACATACATTCTCATTAGTGTCTTGAAGGTGAGGCTGCCTAATTTTTTTTTTTACTTGGGTAAAGAAAAAATTGAGGTAAGCCCCTGAAAAAAGGAGGATTTCTTGAAGTAAATTAAAGATTATAGGTGGGCTGGGCGAAGTAATGAAAACGGAATCCCTGAATGGTACGGAATACAAATGACGCCCTGTCTAGACTTCGCCTCCCCACTTTTTACCCCTTCTTCCAAGAATTATTTATTTCAACTTTTCTTGCATTTTTGTTCTTGCGTATTGCAAGCGCGTAAGTGGGAAGGTATTGTAAGGCGAGGAGGGAGGGCCGTAGGTAGTTTCCATTTTCAAGAAGTACTTTGCTTATAATTTTATATATATATATATATATATATATATATATATATATATATATATATACATACATACATACATACATACATACATATCACCTTTTCTTTGGACCTTGGTATAATCTATGAAATGACAGCGATAGTTCGCATTGATTAAAATTAAAATGAGTTCTACTGAGTCTTGGATTTGAAGATTTTTTATTTTTTAGGCCTTGTCATCTTCTATGTTTTCCCTATCAAGAAATGCTATAGTACTCTATACATTTTTAATGAACTGAAATTACATTTTTTTATATAAAAAAAATTGTGTTAGTATCATTGACCGTGTGCTATTCCTTTTTTTGGCTCCAACTTCCACTTTCTTAATAGTTGACATCAATTTTGTCTAAGTGTGGAAGGTTCACTAGAGACGTTGAATTGATTTCCTATCAAGTAAATTTGAATTAGGAAAGAGGGAAAGCTTGAGATCTAAGGAAAGTTAGGGGCCCGGGGAGGCCTTTTACAGTCATTGAGGCATGCCAATAATAGGGATCGAATTGAATCGGCTGGGGGAGAGGGGATGGTGGCCAGCCACCAGATTGGAAAAATCTCCACAAACTCCCCTCAAAAAAGAAAACAGATGGCGCATCTCTCTCTCTCTCTCTCTCTCTCTCTCTTCCAGTTTTAGAAAAAGAAGGAAAATATTTCTTGGCGATGAATGAAGGGTGAAGAAGACTTTTTACTTTTGCTCCTCCATGTTTTCATTTATGAATTTTTTTTTTTGTCCAGTTTTCATATTTTCTTGGCCAAGGAAGTATAGACGAAAAGCTTGAGAAGTTTGAAAAACAAAATAGTTAAGTCTACGCTTATTGATTTTTTTTCTACTTTTTTCTTAAGTCCGGCATTTCCGCTTTTCCGTTTCACCGTCTCGTGTTCCACTTTTTGTTTTGTTTTGTTTATGCAAGAGGAAGATGGCTGACGTGGCGAAAAAGGCTTTTATTTCATTCCTGTTTTATTTTATATAATTTTCTCCCTTCCTTTTCTTACTCTCTCTCTCTTTCTCTCTCCCCGGCCCCATCAGCATCTAGAGCAAGACGAAACGAGTAGTAGCGGTAAGAGGAAGAAGAGGAGGAGGGCTTATCACCTTCCCCTTTCTTTTCGTTCCGTTTCATCTTCTTTCTTTCCATCCTTCTCCCCTTACTCCTCCTCCTACTCCAGCTTCTTGTGGCAGACGGAAAGAGGAGTGGAGGAGGAGGAGGAGGAGGAGGTGGAGGATAAGGATGAGGAGGAGTAGGAGTGGGAGGAGGAGGAGGAGGAGGAGGAGGAGGAAGCAGTAGGACGAGGAAGAAGAGGCAGAAAAGGGGCTTACCTCCCTTCATGTGGAAATGATGTGTTGCTATCGGGGAGAGGAGATATCCTGAGACGTGGATCCCCTCGAGTGTGGGACTTTGGAAGGCCCTGATGGAGAGTGACAAGCCCAGGCGGAGGTTTTAAGGAGGAAGGATCTCCTCTAATAGGGAGGAATGACGCCGTTGCTGCCATCGCTGGCATAAGATTTTCTTCTTCAACATCATCTTTATAACTTCAACTTCCCCCCAACACCCCCCTCCATCTTTTCATCCCCATACCCCCTCCTACTTGTAGATTTCTTTTCCAAAAAGAAAGACGAAAACCTTAAGGGAAAAAATCACGCCACTCTACAATGCTTCATCTCCTATGCACAAACGCGATAGGCCGAGTTAAATTGGCTCTATGAATTTGGTCTCGCCCACGAAATACTGGTGACTTTTGTCTGCATGGCAGACAGTGTTATATTGTCACCGGAAATGCTGCAGTGGTGATAGCAGCTTCGTTGTACATATTGAAATGACTGAATTAAATGTTCATCAATGCCTCTCATTTAAAAGAACTTGATTCTTATGGTGTATAAGTTGTCAAAAGACGTACATTCCTGTTTCTTTCGAAAGTTTAGATGCAATTTTCCGTTCATGTATTTTTAACAAGGGGCAGAATTGAACGAGAATGACGTCACTGTTTATGACTAAAGGTCAGCCTATTGTTGCTGATCATCCTCATGACTGAACGGTAATGAAAAAGATGAAAGTCGAGTGATGGTAAACAAATTTAGTCTCTTCTTACGTGCCTCCATCGGAAGGAGGGATTCTCTAAAGAACTTTGTAACACCAGCAACAGATGGATGGGTAATTGTAACTTGTTGATTGTCACCGGGTGTTCTGTTGCCGAGAGAAATCGTTATGGATTAAATCTGGCTGAGAGCTTGACGCGTCTCGTTCTTTTGTGTCCAGTTATACAAGTAGTTGTTGATTGCTGAAGTGATACGAATGACTGCCCCGAGTGGTGTGCTGCCCAAGGTGCGTGATTGGCCTCCTCGAATTAGGTGATTTGTAAAAGCAGTCGCTTGGGCTTCCTTGTCTTACTGTGTATGCACGGACATATGTTTGTGTGTGTGTATATATATATATATATATATATATATATATATATATATATATATATATATATATGTATGTATAATGTACCTACACTGGATGCGCTGTTTATACTTGTGTATTTAGATGTGCGTGTGTATAGAAATATACCTACTTGTGTGTATGGGTTTATGAAATTTTTTCAATTTACTCATGAAAGCACCTCCCATTCAAATTTGTTGTGTACATGTAAGAGTTATCACTGGCCAAGAGTGAAAAAGATATTCTTCCACATTTTCAACAGCACGAGAGTGAAGTTGGATGTTGCATCTTGCAAATGAAAAGCAGCTGTCGAGGAAGCCGCCACGAATGGGGGAGGTCTTTTAAAACGAAACTGGGTATTGCGTGGCAAGTAATCGCAGGTCATGCTGCAGCTGCTCCGTTGTGTTTAGGGTCGTTCATCATCGGATGAAATGTTTGGCACGCCATTTTACTACTGTTGGTACTACGTTTATTACTACAGGTGGCACTGCATTTTACTACGAACAATCGTTTCCGCCTCTTTTTATGACTCCAGCTGTTCTGCCTGGTTTCGTTTGTTCCTCTTCGTCGAGTTTTTTTTTTTTTTTTTTCTTTTTTTAAGTAGTTTTTTCTCGGCTTGATTGCGTTACTTTCTCTCTCTGAAACTTATAGGTTGCAGAGATGTCGCTTCCTTTTAATCTGTTAAATTACTTTGGAAATGAGATGCCTAATAATAAGAATCTTTGCCGCAGTTCAGTGCCCCTTTTATGATAGTTCTCATTCAAAGTTCGGTATTTTGTTCATTACTCTCATAAAGTGAGTACATTTTTTTTTGTACAGGCCTATTTATTTATTCGTGTAGGTGGACCGCATTCGCATGCATTCATGTTAGTCCATATGTTGATGAAGGAATGGAGGATATTTCATTTTGCAGAAAGCTGTGGATAAAGATGGCGGAAAAGAAATCAATCATATGTCAGGTAGAAGTTGATCCCACACACTCCTAGAAAAAGAGTGAAGAATTTAACCATTCAGTAAATAACCCCGTAATCGTAAGACATCCTGGAGCGATACGGAATTCTCTCGTGTAAGGAATGTCCTGAAAGAAAAAAAGTGGTGATATTTGTGACCGTGATGGCTCAGACAAGTGCAGAAGATGAAGAAGATAAATGGGAAATAGTGTGTGTGAGCTGATACCGCTAGATATAATGTTACCAATTGTATAGGCACATGGAATTTGTTCGTGGTATACGGGCTTATCGGAGCATTGGATTGCTTTTTCCATGCTCAGTAAACCATGTAGCTGAACAACAATGGGGAATGAAATCGTGGAATAGGGAGGGAGAGATAGAGAGAGGCAGATGGGTGAGGGAAGTAGATAGGTCAGAAATAGAGAATTAAGAAAGCTAATTACAAATTATAGAGGCTTGGAAAGCGGAATAGAAAAGTGAGAATCAGAGAATGAAGAAAAGCAGAGTAGAACAGAGAGAATAAAACAGTGAAGAAGGGCGATTGGGAAGAACAAGCAGAGAGAGAGAGAGAGAGAG
>NC_087204.1:43153250-43198250 GCF_015104395.2 Macrobrachium nipponense
TTTATCTGTTAAACGCGCGCACACTCGCACAAGAATTACATTTCACTTTGAGCGTCTTGTTTGTTAATTTTGTCGTATCTCTGCATACTTCTACAGATATATATGCGCTATTATCTGCTGTTACGTGCAAGGTGGTATTTACATAAACAGAATATTCTCGACACGCATACACTCGTTGTGTGCGTATATATTATGTATGAATAATCATTGACACAAGGGGTGGAAACATGGCCTCAGGGCAATATAATTTTAAAGGCGTGACATTGTTGTCACAGCGGACATTAAAGGTGATTTATGGCCGGTTTTCTTAATTTTATAGTCCATATGGGGGAACATAATGCACCCGTTGCACTGCTAAGCTTTTCCGTGTCTCTCATGCGGCGTTAGGTGGGATTTATCGGCTTTTCTAAGGTCCCTTTTCTCTCACTGTTAAGGTATATTGCTGTGAAGGGTAATCATTCTTCAATGTTTATTAAGTCAGAGTAATGCGTATACACGCAAACAATATTGTGTGCATAAGAAGTATTTGTTTTTGCTGAAGCATTTCGTTTAAATAAATGGTGATGATGATTTTAAAACTTACTACTCCCTTTATCTGCACCTAGAACATAATTTGTTGCGGTGAACATCATGTCCTTCAGTGCCGTGGCAACTGAAGTCATTTGATCTCGTCCAACCACATTTAAAAGAAAAAAGATTATTTATATTACTTAGGAATGCCTTTGTGCGCCAAGTGTTTGATAAGGAGAGACTGGCGGTCGTTTGCTTTCGTGAGGGTGGGTCGCGAGGCAGGTAACCTTTAGGTGGCCCTAAACCATATAGCTTGGTATCAAGACGAGGCCACTATATAACGAAACTGATCCTCTTCAAGCCAGCAGTGTCCTAAGGCTGAAGTATGAGACGTAATCACACCATCTGAAGCTTTGGGTTACTTAGCCATAAAGTTCATATTTCCCTGCCATGCAGCTCCTTCCCTTCCTAGATAGAGCAAGGGCAGACGAGAAAGAAATAAGAAGAGTGAGATAATGGAGCTGCTGTTGGATGTTGTTCTTTTACTTTCGAGTTTTCCTTTGCCAGATAGAGATATGTCACCAGGTTATGGTAAAATTAGATCCATATTAGATCTTCTGCACTTTTGCGGCAATTGTTATGGCATTCGTGATGCTTATGGAAAATAAATAGTAACATTCTGATTTGAGGGTATTTCAGTAGTATTTAGCCTTTTTGATTAAGGATATATAGATAGAATGATTCTCTCTCTCTCTCTCTCTCTCTCTCTCTCTCTCTCTCTCTCTCTCTCTCTCTCTCTCTCTCTCTCTCCATTTATTAATGTGTGCATTCTTTGGCCCAAGCAGTTCATAAACACGGAAGTGAAGTGGGTACTAGGTTTATAACAAACGTCCAAGCACTCAAGATAATCGTTATTATATGGTAGAAAATTTCTGTGTGCAATACATAGGAAAGATAATTATATAAATTGGATAGTATTTTATTCTGCCTATAGAGACACCTATTAATAAGAACGCTGACGATTAGAACCTAATAGCACACTGTGTAACATCAGTTACCTGTTATGTAAATAGTTAAACGAAGATTAGTTCCGGTGTTAAAATTCGGAAAATTAATTAATATAGTAAAGGATGTAAATGTTCACTTGACGGATGTCAGATCTAAAGAAAATACTTCCTAAGTCGGGAAATCTTATTAAAGTAATATCTGTGGCTATTATTTTATTTATGCAATTGACCTGAAAAAGGAGAAATATTGTATATCCGATTTCTTTTTTATGTGCTGGCACTCGCTTTGGCAGCTGTGAAATTATAGCTGCTTCCTCGCGAGCCGCACGCGATCCGGATGATGAGGTGAAAACTGAAATTTGTTATTGATGACCGCCTGTAAAGGATAAATAGCGTCTCAGGCGTATGATCTGACGCCGGCTGATGACTGTTATTAGCATTACCGAAATCAGATCAGTGTAATCAGCCAAAATACACATTTGGTCATTATTAAGAACAGATGTGAGTGTAGAGCTCACATGCAATGTTCCAAGAGTGAACGTTATTATTAGGAAAAATGTGATACAAGTAAACATTTCGTATTTTAAGGTTGTCGAGAAATTCCCCGTTATAATCACTTGTCGCGATAAATTATGGCTGTTTGCTTCACCGGGATGCCAGGTGGAGTAACGTAACGGCCAGGGAAGGCGCCCTTAGTTAGCACAAGTGAGGGGCGGTTCAGAAGTGGCCAAGTGGCCCTTGGAAGTGAAAAGCAGGAATGAGTGAAGTGTTTGCCAGCAGTTGATGATTCGTAGGAATTAATGTATTTAGTCTGTCAGGCTTGGCCACTGCCTCACAATATTATAACCATTTCGTCTTTTGATAAATGATTTCTGTCATTTCGGGGGAATTTTATGTTGTGGTCTTTGTATGTGGCTGTATTTATGGCCCTGTGCGATTTGTTTGAAATGTTAGCACAGTATTTATATTGATTTTTACCAGATAATGTATTTCAGTCGCCACTGGCCTTGTCTTATTTACGCATGAGGATAAATTGTTTCTAATCATTTTTCTGGTTTTCATTTTTTTTTACGTAGAATGCTTGGATATACGTTATTTACAGTCAAGGATGATTTTTGCTTCAAAACAACAAAGCGACGGCTTATTTGCAAGTTCTCTTAACAAATCACAGTTTGGGAGAGGTGTGAGAAGGGTCAGGCAGGCCATTTTTGGGTGATCGATTGTTTCAGCAAAGGGTTACTACAGCTGTAGATATTGTCGCTGCCCTGTTGACTAACGACCAGAGGCTTGGTTGTCATAGTAACAAGATCCGCTGTGATGAAATGTGTCTTTTCCATTAATCCTTTTCGCCTGTCGTGTCGATGTTCCGCTCGACGTGTTTCTCCCCGATGGTCTTGGGGAGGAAGCGCTGGATGATGGCCCATGCACGCACGTCCTGGGCGACTTAGGCGAAGTCTGTACCCAGCTCTTATGGCGAAACACCTACTACTACTCACCCTCCATTTACATGCAATATACGCGTCCTGTCCTTGTATATAAATACACGCCGTGTTCACTTGTTTATATTAGTTTACATACAGTACATGGACCCTGTATTCGCATACACTGTATGCACTTAATTTTCATTTGCACCCTGTATTTGCGTACAAATGCCCACCAAGTACTGACATGCACATACACTATCATTTTACTTGCACATTATTTGTATGCACCAGGTGTCTGCAAACAAAGTCACACCGTGCATCTAGCTGCGTGTATGCAATAGTACCATTCATTTACGTACTCCACATACACCCTGTATTCTTTTACAATTGGCCATTTTGTATTAACACTTGGAAACATATACACATATGTATTAGCATACTCCCTTTTGACAAATATTCATTGTATTTACTTAACAGAAAAACATGCTAATAGAATGCTTATACACACGATTTATTTACAAACATACATCCATTTATTTTCATACTTTCTAATTACATACATACACATTATCTTTATATGAGTATACATAATTAACATACATATTTGTAGATATGCTGGTATATATTTTTATAACCATTTTCCTCATGTTAAGATTTCGCTACATAATGTATATCTGAATGAGGTTTCTTTCTCCAAGCTCTGTCCTGTGGGTAGTCAGTGAGCTAATGTGGCAAACCCATTGTTGAAAGATTCGCTTCATAGCGAACGCGTTACTACACACACACAACACACACACACACACACACACACACACACACACACACACACACACACACATATATATATATATATACATACATGTTTGTGTGTGTGTGTTGAGGGGATCAACAACGTGATATGAAATACTATCAGATTATTGCCAAGAGGAAAGTGAAACGAGCCAGTGCAAGTAATGCTATGTGTCTGTAACTCTTACTGACTCATCATGCCACTTGTACCCTTATTTAAAGGAACACTATTTCCTACCATATATTGCCTCAGAAAATTTCTCTCATCCTGAAAGGACTGGCGCACTTGGTCCCCCCACTAAGTTACACTGCACTTCCACACCACAGTATCTCACCTGCTATTCTGTAAACTCACATCTTTCCACTGCCCTCCTAATGTCTTCAACAGTCACTTCCACGAGCATTCTGAAATTGACGCTGTCACCTCCACTCCTGCATCATTCAGCTCTTATGTGTTTCTATACATCATATTCAGGCAGCATCTCCATTGGTATGATTTACTCTTAGGTACAATTGTTCTTCATTTGTTCTTCAACCTTCCCCTATGCATTTACTCACTTGTACAACAGCTTTTCATTGTTTGCGAAGTGCTTCCTTAATTCTTTTATATTAATTGCCTTTTTTCTCACTTTTCTACTATCTTATCCACCATCCTTTATTCTTGTATAGAAATGTTCTCATACATTTGAATATGGCTAAGAACTGCATTTTAAATGTATATTTTTTTCTTTATCAGAACCTCTCATGTCTCATTACACAATATTATTATTCCATATTCCATCATATTATTCCATATTTCTACCTTCATTTAACCACAAACACCTTAAGATTTTACCGTCTTCTCATGTAGTACTCCTTCCACTTTTGCTTCTTAAATCCTAGCCCATTTTTTCATCTCACCTTTAACATATATGCTCTTTTCCCTTCCTTCTTTTCAAAGTCACTTATATTAATTGCATTCACAGCAATATGTTCTCCCCTTCCATGTAACGTAAACTTTTATTTATCTTCACTTCTGCTTCAGCTGAATTGTCATCAGATTATCTTCATCCACTTCTCCTCTCGCCGTCACAACCAGTATTTTGTTCTTTCTGTTCTTAATATACACGAACGTAATCTGACAAACTCCTCTCAACATTTTCACTTTTCAAGAGAATGTATATCTGCATGTCTGTATCCCTGTCAATATGTGTCAGACTACAAATATCCTTTAATATCCAATTCGCTCTACCTCGGAATTAATATACTTTCATATACGTTACCCGAAGGGGAATTTTTTAATTGTTAATAATTTCGTCCTCTCGTCGGTTCGAACCAGTGCCCAGTGGACTGAGGAGAAATCAGGACTTCAGTGAAGTTATCGATTCGGCCAACAAGTGATAAAGTGAAAAAGATTCATATATATATATATATATATATATATATATATATATATATATATATATATATTATATATATATATATGTATATATATATACTATATATATATATATATATTATATATGTATATATATATACGTATATATATATATATATATATATATATATATATATACTTATATATATATATATATATATATATATATATATATATATATATTATATATATATATATATATATATATATATATATATAATGTGTGTGTAATAGGAAAACGATATATGTTTGCATTTACCTGTACACCTGTATTTACGTTTTAATTTGACGTTGTAAGTTGTTTTGCAAGTTGAAAATGCATTTTAGAGAGGGAGGGACAGACAGATATGATTATGCAAAACCGGCAATTATTTAGTTGTTGCTTGTTATTATTCAATAAAAGCGAAGGGAATGACAGATTATTCACTGAGTAAAGCGGTTTAATGTGGTAAAGTGAGGACGGCCTGATTATAACTATTAATTCTTGTGCTTGGGTCTAGTGGATTTAATTTGTAACATTTACGCTTATGACACGCTTTTCGTTATTTTTCGTTCCAAAACTTTCGTCGTTGTTATTGTTATACCTTTATTATTTAGCACGGGGAATCACTTTTTTTTATTCAACTGTGGAGAATCATTAGGGCAAAATACCTTATTACTCTCCTCGGTGAATTTCAATTTGCCCGTCACGCAAGTGATGGTAGTCATAAAAGTGCTTCTCTAACCACTCATTATCTTTCACAAGACGCATCCGTGTATTTTTGATTGATAGTCGCAATGACATCTTAACCTCTTGATTTCCTCGCTCTCTGGATGCGCTTATCGCTGAATGAAGTCTTAAACCATTCGTGATGGGAATCGAACCCACACACTCTAGTTAGAGCGAGGTTGTGGTAACCCGCATTGCCTCAGATTAAGATCTGTTTCGACTCACGTCTACGTTTCGGCGAAGCTGAAATAGACTCGGCCTCACCACTGTGAGATAATGTTTCAGAGGTATTTGTTTTGTAGGCCGACAACTCAACAGAAAGGAAATCACAAGTTCAAGGTGCGATCTTCGCTTGCCATTCATCCGTCGACCCACCTGTGGATGGTTTGTAGCCTAAGCCAGGGTCAGGAAAAAAGCATTGGTTGACAAAATCATCTAGAGACTTGCTGAGAACCACAAGGCTCTGGTACATTTCTGGCGCCACCCCTCCCAAAATGTGGAGGCGAATGGTTAAAATTTATATCATATATTATATTACATAAAGAATGTGTGTGTATGTTCATGTTAGTGCTTAACACATATATGTAAATATATATATATATATATATATATATATATATATATATATAATCAAAGTCAAAGGCCACGGTTTGAATCCCTTTGGGTTAATTTATTCCCAAGGAAGTGTGACTTCGATATTAAATGGTATTTGAGGCTACAGGTATATATATATATCTATATATATATATATATATAGTTATATATAGTTATAGTTATAGTTATAGTTATGCATATAAACCACATACATAATACACTGTTGGTTAATTGAAGGTTTTCAGCTCATACGTTTTGTAATTATACCATTATATGTGTTGTGAAACCTGACAACCGCCAGAAAACGTAAGAAAATTGAGAAAGTATCAAATGTATGTCATCCATTATCTATACTTTTTTTATGTGAGCCGATACTCATTCCCCTCTGGCGCCCGTGGGGCTGGCACTCACATAAACGCGCAGCGCATTCATCATAAATAGTGACAGTGGTAGCTGGCATCAGTATTTTTATTTTTTTTTTTTTTTACATGTATTTTCCTTTTCTTTCTTCGTGCCTTCATTGTGGCTTTTGTTTTAAGCTGACGCATGTCTCATGGTATGCCTCTAGTTTTTTTTTTTTTTTTTTTTTTTTCCTGCTCCCCCTTCCACCCCTCGTCGCCTTTTTTCATTCATTCATTTCTTTTATTATTATTCTTTGTTACCTGTTTTCCCTCCCGATGCGCGTCGTTTGTCATTGGAAAGTGCGCATTTAGGAAAGGCGCTGCGTAAAAAGATGCTTTGCTCTTTTATTCGTTATTCATTTTCCTGTTAAGGAAGCAGATGTGACTGTCGCTTATATTAATGGACGTTATTCTGTTTGGTTTACAGTTGTTGGTTGTATATATTAATTTTCTTTGTTCTACGTGTTTCGCTGTTGTGTTGTATTAAATCTGTATTGTTGCTTTTGTTGTCATTTTTATATTATCGTATTTATTAGCTTGTTTGAAAATCCAAAGACGGTTATTTTCTGGTCAGGTTAGTTTTCTTGTTTGTTTGTTGGTTAGCAAGTTTATGCAAACGGGTACTTCCGAAATTTTTAACCAAGGCGGGACACAAATAAGAATATGGAGAGGTAGGAATATAAGATTCACGGAAGATTAAATTATTATGCCTCTGTTATATTAGTTGGTACATGAACATTCAGTTCAGATGAGGTAAAGACTACTAATTCATTGTGCATCTGATGTGGAAGGTTCAAACCCATGTATTCAAGTCATTTATCATTTTGTTTCGTATGACTGGTTTCATATATAGGTTAATACGCCCTTCCAGTTGTGATTAAGTGCATTCTGAAATCACTGTTATGACTTCAGTGTATTTGTTCCAACTTCAGCATCGTGTATTTAACATTGTCAATGCTAACCATTATATCTCTAAAGATGATAGTTTTAATCAGCATAGACTTGAATATGTGGCTTGGTTTGTAGAATGCTCTTTTTTCTCTCTTTTTTTTGTAATTTAGTCTGTTTTTTCTTTCATTTCACCTTAATCTTACTAATTAACCATCAATCATTCATCGCTATGAATGGGAACAGAGCGAAGACCACGTAGAAAGAAATCACAGAATAAGCGTTACTTTGCAAACATTTTAGTGGTGTCTGAAATGAGCAGCCATTTTTAAAGTCGTTCAGGAACCATTGTTCTGTTGATTCAGGTCGATTTATTTGGGAAATTAATAGCCATTTGTCGGCCGAACGGGTCCTTTCAGAATATTGTTTGCTATTGTGTTGATTTCTCAGGTTGTTGATTATGTCGTCCCTCTAGGCGCACCGATAATGGTGTGCCACAATATTTAGCGTTTCCCGATCCTTTTCTCTTCACCGTTTTTAGTATTTTTACTGTGATTTTCTTCCTTAACCATTATTGCTGTTTTCCATGTCGTCAATGAGAATTTTCCTTGCTCATATAACTTTTTTTTTATTTAAATTCAGGGAACGTTTCAAATATCTCAAGGTTTACGAAAATGATGTTAAACAATAAGATGTCACTACAGTATATGCCCCCTGATCCCAACTCCTTGACGAGGTGGGGGGCTTAGGGATCCACTGCAGAGAGAGTATGCCCCTTTATGCCTGCGCTCTCTGCTGTGGATCCAACTGAACATTGGGACCTTTAACTCCTTTACTCCTCCTCCTTTTAAATTTCCCCATTTCACTTCTCCTCCTTTCGTTGACGACCTTGGCATAGTTTTGGACTATTGAATTGACTGCTCTTTTAACTTGATGGAGGGTGGAGTTGGACGGCATGCCACTCCACCCGTAAAACTAGAGTACCTGACGTGGTTGAGCGAGGGGAAATTTTTATGTCAAGCCATGCCCGCAGTGCTGGGTCCTATCTCATGGGACTGACGACCCTTAAGGCAATGTGGGTATGGCGTATATCCAGGTGAGTGTCCCAGGGTAGTTACCACTGTGTAACAGTATTGCTCCTCCCCCTGTTGGGCCTCCCTGGTGAGAGGGACCTCATCCTGGACGAAGTTTACAAATTTATTATATGGAAAATTTAAAAAATATCCCTACGACTTCTGGCACGAATTTGGACCAATCTAACGGAAGCTCAAATCAAAAAGACCAGTTTGGTATTAAAACATTAATACCATATATTAAACCAAAGAAATATCAGTACCGTCATGACCCAACCTTGATTCACTTTGACTCCCTCTTTGGGAGTGGAAGTTGGTCAAGGTTTCTAACCATGGAAGCTGAACAAAATATTTCAGCCTTGAAATTAGAAAATTTTTTACTAAACAGACATCCAACGACAGAAATGTCTTTCAGAAAAATAAAAGAGAAGACTTGGCTTATAGAAGCCACAACAAAAAGCCAGTCAGAAGACTATTTGTCTTTAAAAATTATAGATACTATTAATGTTAAAGTGGAAAAACATGACAATATGAACAGCATTCAGGGTACCATTGTACTTCCAGACAATAATGATGAACCAATTAATAAGAAAATGCTTTTAGACTCTTTGAAAAAGAGATATCCCAATGTTGAAGATTGCGAGGTATATATTACAAGTAAAAGAGGCAGTAAACAAGTAGTAAAAATAGCAAAAATAAAATTTGAAGGTTCACAACTACCTGAAAAAATAAACATTTTAGGACAAAATAGAGAGTTAAGACCCTATATACCAAAGCCACTGCAGTGTCAAAATTGCAGTAAGTATGGACACACAAAGAGAAATTGCAGGAATGAACCGGTATGTGCTTACTGTGGATCTACAGAACACACCACCAAATGGAAGTGCGGTGAGCCTAAATGTGTAAACTGTGGTCAAAATCATCATGCAAGATCCAAAGAATGCATGTATTACATATACAATACGGAATTAAAAATGTTAAAAGAAAGATCAGGCATGTCCATAGCAGAGGCTAAATTAGAATTGAAAGTGAGAGGAATTCAAGATCCCGCTAAGAAACGTACGTATTCTACTATAACTGGAACCAGTATTGATACAAAAAATCATACAGACAGAAGTAACAAGATTGCAGCAAAGTAAGTCTCAAGAAGAAGTCAGTAATATAGGATAAAACTAAGATAATAAAGAATCACGAAACAGGTGCAAATGAATTGGATAATATTCTATCAAATTCATTTGAGGTGTTAATGCAAATAGAAACACAAGAAAATACTACCACAGAGGTGGAAAGAGGAAGTTGTGATGTACCGAAAATTAAAGAAAAAAAAGACCTTTAGAGAGAACACCACCCAAAACAAAGAACCAACTATAATTAGAGAACATCGGTCAAAACCAAAACCAAAGATATGAAGAAAGAACAAAAACAAAGTGAGGAAAACATACCTTTATCTCCTAAAATAATAAATAAAACCTATGGATGCAGAGATCCAAAACACCAAAGAAGTGGAGGAGAACCATACCATGGATGAAGGTGACTATGTCAAGGGTGATGAGATTACTCCATCACCAATAATTGGTATAACAAGAACAAACAAAGCAGTAGATGTACATGACAACACATGTGGCTGCAATGATTGCTTCATTGCATTGTGCAATGATAACAAAATATAACAAAAGATTGCTTAACAAACATTATAAGAAATTTTTATGAAATATAGAAAGAAAGAGGCCACCGATTTAAACACCCATGAAAAAGGATGTATGTGTATTGAGCACTTAAAATATTATAAGATAAACAGCTGAATGTGGTAAATAAAATTTTAGAAAAAATTCAAATTGATAATAATTACAAAAAAAGAAAATAAAACACGACCCGATATAAAATAATATTTTATTTTCAATAGTTATATTATACAATGGGAACGTAAATGGTCTACAGACCAGATTACACCTGGGAGAAGTACAAAGGTTATTAAAGGAATATGAACCAATGATATGTCTACAACATGTCAATAATACAATACCAACAATAGGTAAATATACCTTAACATCAACATCACAGGAAGAAGAAGGAAATTTAGGTACAGCCATATATGTACATAACAAAGTATGTTATGATAAAGTACCAGTAAAAATTGCTGACCTCCAAATATCAGGTATTAGAATTCGAATTAAAAACGATAATTATATAATATATTTATTTATACAACCAACCAAATAAACATTACGATATTGATAAACTTGGAGAATTTATTAAAAATATCAAAGAACCTATAATATTATAGATTTTAATGCTCACAACCCAATTATGGGATTGTAACTGTTCAAACTCAAATAGAACAGGAAGTAAAGTGGAACAACTTATAGATTCAATGACATGTGTTGTATAAATGATGAAGAGTTAGCACATATTATTCAAAAAACGCATGGAACATTTTCCTCTGTAGATTTAACTCTCTGTTCAACAAGTATAGTTGACAAATTAGATTGGAACATAATTGATGACTTGTACACCAGTGATCATTTCCAATATTAATTTCCTTTTTACAAAATAATTCCAGCAAACATGTTTTCCTCACTATAACATTTATAAAAGCAGATTGGGAGCCAATATGAAATGCATACAAGAAGTATACCGCCATTTGAATATCTGAAAGATCATAATGAAACTAATAAGTTTCTTGTTAATTACATCAAGATGCTGCTGATAAAGTAATACCATCAACATCCACATTAATAAATATAAAACACTCTATAGGGAGACGATTGGATAATTTGAATAGAAAGTTTCAGTAAAATAATAAAACATCAATATTAGAAGGTACTTTACAAAAACAAATGACAATATTGTTGCTAGAAATTGATGCATTGAAGCCTATATACAACAAAGTATCTGCAAAATTCCGAAAGGAAGTAATTCAAGGAAGAATAATTTTCATGGAGGAAATATGTTTCAGATCTCTCTAATAATACTCCCATACAAAAAATATGGGAAAAATTCAGAAAAATAAATGGTACCCATGTGAAACCTCCTCCCAAGGACATGCCATATTAAAAGACGGAAAAAGAATACTCGATCCTAAAGAAATAAGTAAACATAATAGGAGAAAACTTAGCTAATGTAAGTTGTGATAGAAATTTAGATGACCACTTCCGCACAAAGAAAATAATATAGAACTAATAGCAAGTAAATTTTGAAACAATAGAAGACATATATTAAAATAAAAGGAAATTTAATATGGAAGAGTTAGAATATGCTCTCACTAACAGCAATAAATCTGCTCCTGGAGGTGACAATATTTGTTTTGAGATGATCTGCCACTTAGCACCTCTGGCAAAGACATACTTGTTACAATTTTATAATCATTTATGGCTTAGAAAATTTATTTCCTGATGAATGGCGTAAAGCAATAATAATTCCTATCCCCAAACCTGGAAAAGATCCAAGTGATGCAAATAACTACAGACCAATTTCTCTAACAAGTTGCTTATGCAAATTACTAGAAAAAATGGTAAATGCTCGATTAACATGGCACATTCGAGAAAATAAAATCTTGACTCCCACTCAATTCGGGTCACAGTGCAACAGATCTACGTTAGATTCTCTCTCTAACCTCGAAGACCATATACGAAGAGGATTTGAGCGAAAGCAAATAACTGTAGCAGTCTTTTTTGACATTGAAAAGGCTTACGATACTACCTGGAGGTACCCTATATTAAAAAGTTTTACAAAATAACAACATCCGTGGACATTTACCTAGATTCATCCAAAATTTTTTAACAAATCGTAGTTTTCAAGTGAGAATTGATGATGTATTGTCAAGAACATTTCCACTTGAAAATGGTGTTCCACAGGGAAGTGTCCTTAGTGGCACAAAACTGTTTACCCTTGCAATCAATGATATCAATAAAAATCTGCCTACTGGAAATTAAAAGCAACCTATACATGGATGATTTTGCGATATATTATTCAGCCTCTCGTATTAAACATGCAGAACGCATCATTAATAAAAGTATAATAAAAATAAATGAATGGACCTCATCTGTAGGATTTAAGTTATCCATAATAAGACTCAAGCAGTAGTGTTTTATAAAGATAAAAGGTGGATGAATGGTGAAGTGATAGATATAAAAATCAGAAATCTTAGTATACCATTAGACAAACTGCAAAATTTTTAGGTTTAGTGTTTGATACTCACTTAAACTGGAAACCTCACATAACATACTTGAAATCAAAATGTAAAAAAGCATTAAATCTAATTAGAAAATTATCAAACACCATTGGGGAGCCGATAGACAAACCCTTACATTACTGTATAAAGCAACAGTCCTGTCTATAATTGATTACGGTAGCGAAGTATATGGCTCTGCGTCGACGCAACACTGAAAAAGCATTGGACCCAGTTCATAATGAGGCCTTAGAATATGTTCAGGAGCCTTAAATCATCACCGACATCTCTTTACAGGTTGAATGTGGTGAACTACCTCTCTCTCTCCATAGAGAGCTTGTAATAATGAAGAGTGCTTTGAGAATCAAGACAAGCGATTCTCCAACAAAAAAATTATTTGAACAAAGAGATATTTTTATTAACAATCATCCCACCCCCTTCATTAGAGCTAGACGACTGTTTGAGTCACTAAATGTAAATATACAAATTCCTCCAGTAGTAAAATTACCTCCGCCTTGGACAATGAATAAAATGAAAACTTGCACACAATTGAAATATTTATCAAAAAAATACTTATATACGCCATCACACCATAGACAACATACAATAGAGCATATAACCGAAAAGGTCCACATTATGCAATACACAGATGGATCTAAATCGGAACATGAGTGTGATATGCTGCAGTGTCCCAGGACATATCATATCAGTTCTCTCTACCCAATACAGCTTCAATATTCACAGCGGAGCTTTGCGCAATAGCCCTCAGCCATAAGAATAATTGAAAGACATCACTAAATAATTTTTGTGATTTTTAGTGACTCAAGAAGTGCCATAGAAGCCATCCAGAGTTATAAACCAAAAAATAATATTGTACAACAAATTAAATTATCACTTCACAAATTAGATATTATTGGGAAAAAAGTAGAAATATGTTTGGATCCCTGCCCATGTAGGGATCAAAGGAAATGAAGACGCTGACAAAGCAGCCAAAGAAGCAAATCAAATGACAAGATCAAGTGTGAATCTCCCTATGAGTGATTATGTAACATACATAAAGATGGGTATTATAAGAAAATGGCAACATATTTGGAATGAAGAGTCAGAAAATAACAAATTAAAGCAAATAAAACCTGAAGTAGGAAAGTGGAGTTCATCATATCAGAGAGAAAGACATGAACAAGTAATTCTGACACGTCTCCGTATAGGCCATACCCGTCTGACACATGGACACTTAATGAGCAGCCCACGTAGCTCAGCTCCTGAGTGCGCCAGAGTGGCAGGGAGGTTATAAAACTGTCAAACATGTTTTGTTATGGCGAATGCCCAAAGTACAACCAGCAACGACTGTCGACCACTTGGAAACAGATCTATGAAAGAAATCTTGTCAGAATCCTCTGCATTTTCAGTCATGCCCTTTTTATTTTAAGTTCTTAAAGAAGTGTAATTTAGTTGATAAAATATAAATCTAAGTAAACTTTGAAAATACGAAAATTATTAGACTAATGAATTTTAAAACAAAACTTTTAAATGTTACTTAACTTATTCTGATTTTATTTTTTATGAAAATATGGATATATGAGTAAATGTATTTATAGTGTGCATGTGTTCCGGTGTGAGTGTGTGCCTTTGTGCAGTTTTTAGTTTAATTTTCAATCATTCGTCATCACACCGAAAAAACACTTCGGTTCCAGAGCTTTGCCTCTGGCCTAGACATGGTTTTTTTTTATTTTAATCTAATCCTTCGGGCCAGCCCTATGAGAGCTGAAAGTCAGCTCAGTGGTCTGGTTAAACTACTTTAATAATAATAATAAAAAACTACAGTATATGAATAATTTCTAATGCCTTTCATCTTTGAGTGGCTGCATTGGGTAAACATTAATACAGTTTCATTACTAGTTCTCGTGAAGGATTAAAACAAATCCTGTTGATGTGATCGTATTTCTAACGGCACTGTTGATTTTTTGGATTATTTACAGAGCTTTGAATAATTTCAAGGTGTTGCGTTTCAAGGTTGGAGGAATAGCTTAGCCCTTAGCCATTTCAGTCTTGTGAGGGTTGAGTGAAGCTTTTGGAAGTTATTGAAGAAGATACTCTATCTTGCTGTAGACGTTTCAGTTCCCAATGCAAATTACCGCAAGTCATATGTTTTAAGGATCTATTCAGAACTTTGTATCGATGAGGTTGGAAATTGAGTCAGAACTTTGTATCGATGAGGTTGGAAATGGAGTCAGCGATATCCTAAGATTACAACTCATACGTGTGGTTGTATATCACTTAAAATCACTGATGAAAATTTTTTCTTCTTCTTTTTTTCTAACGGGTGCAAACTTGTCGCGAGATCTCTCTCACCAGCGAAGTATATCTTAGTTTTACCAGACCACTGAGCTGATTAACAGCTCTCTTAGGGCTGGCCCGAAGGATTAGATATTTTTACGTGGCTAGGAACCGACTGGTCACCTAGCAGCGGGACCTACAGCTTATTGTGGGTTCCGAGCCCCATTATATCGAGAAATTAATTTTTATCACCAGAAATAAATTCCCCTGATTCCTCGTTGCCCGAGCCGAGAATCGAACTTCGGACCACCGGTTCGGTAGTCGAGGGGGAAAACCACTCGTCCAACGAGGAACTCCCACCAGCGAAGCCCTTTTATGTCTTCCCGCTTCAGATAATTGATTTATTTAAAGAATTTTCTTTTATCTTATTCTACTGCTGGAGAATGATTGGAGTGGACATCATTTTTTAGTATTGGTTGTTCTTCTAATTATTTTTATTATATATTACATCCGACAAGGCTACTAAGTTTGGCTTCGATTTCAGTTTTTGAGTGTGTATTTGTAAGCAAGATTAAAAAAAAAAGGAAAAAAAAGTTGTACCAAAGGTTGGCCCCGTGACTGACAGTAAGGGATTAAATTTTGTAGGGTTGTGGAGGTAAATGTTTAGGAAAACGAACCTTTTTTTTCCGAGCGGTTTGGTTTGATTGTGGATTTATCAGTCATATGGAGACGTGTTATTGCTTCGAAAGTTCTTCGTATTAATGCTGTTGTTGCTGTTAAAAAGCATATGGAACTTCATTGGAATGATTATACTCACAAATAAAGAAAGTCTAGATAAAGTAGCCAAGTGTGTGATTCACTCAACAGGTCATATAAATTTTTTCTCATAATCAGTCCATATATTCCCGATTTCTCCACCCCCCCAAATAATCCCGTCTCTAGCTTCCTTCTCCACCATCTATTTCTATCACAACCTTCTCATAAATCTAAAAGTAAATCCCACCGTCTTTCCTCTGCTCCTGCTCCTTTCCTCTCTCTGTTTTTGGTTTCGTCCATACAGACGCTCTCTCTCTCTCTCTCTCTCTCTCTCTCTCTCTTTGAAACGCAGTTCTTTTTCTTCTTTTGATTTACTACTCCCCTCTCTCCTCTCTCTCTGACCAAGTTCTCTCTCTCTCTCTCTCTCTCTCTCTCTCTCTCTCTCTCTCTCTCTCTCTCTCTCTCTCTAAGTTCTCTTTGTGCTTTTGATTTATTTTTATATCACAGCGGGCAGTTTCTCTCTCTCTCTCTCTCTCTCTCTCTCTCTCTCTCTCTCTCTCTCTCCTTTTTACTGGAGCTCCCTCCGCTTTTCTTTTTAATAGATTCATCTTTTTTGGTCTATATCTATTTTTCAGTTCCTTTTTTTCGTTCCCTGGTTTTATTGTAGTATTTTTTTTCACTTTTTGGCATTTTATGTTCTTCGGTTTTTGTTTCTCTTCTGCCTATTTGCATCGTGGTTTCAATTGGACATTATTACACGGATGTTGTATTTTTAAATGCTCTTTCGCCAAAGGTAAATGTCACTCGACAAATCCCGTTGCTGACGCCAGTCGATTGATTAATTTTTGACAATAACTTGGCGTCACGTTGACGCCGTTGCATGGCACGAATTGGTTTGATCTTTGGATTTGTCTGTTCTTTCGGAGTTCATCTAAATTGTATGGACTGTTTTTGTTAAGAATCGTATGCACTCGGTTATGGAATAACAGTTGTGGAAAACAGCGATGTTATATAAACGTGATAACACTTCATCTCTGATAACGAGATTGAAGGAAATTATGGAAAATCGTTATAAATCTCTCTCTCTCTCTCTCTCTCTCTCTCTCTCTCTCTCTCTCTCTCTTGTTGTATAATTGTTCTCTTACAGTATGGTTCCTCTTTCGTCTGTCTAAAATTCGGGTTGAGGCAGCTCAGGCCAGTTCGGCTCTTTCTTGGTGATTATATATATTTATTTTTCATTTTTAATCTCTTTGTTCATTTTCATATATGCACCCAGTAAGAGTAATCTTGATATGTCGTTTTCGTAAAGTTTTCCTTTTCATCTCTTTTTGTTTAACCTACGGTAACAGGGACGGATGTCCACGACTCGAGAGGCTGCATGTCTTGGCTTTAAAAAGTAACGGCGGCCGTAAAGGTAAACGCTTGGTATTTGCATTGACTGCTGGGTGTCCTTTTTGCTAAGCAGACGCAGATTTAATAATCAACGCGGTGTTTCGTGTCTCTGTTTAGAAATCCAGTTGTTGTTGTTGCATTTATCATCTGTTTCGCAGTGTCTCGAGCCAAGCAATTCTTTACTTTTTTTTTTTTTATTTCTTTTCGTTTCATTCTAGGTAATCCTGGTTTCTCATTTCCTCTTCCCTTTTGTGCGTCTCATCCTTCTCGTAAATCACCCCTATCCCCCAACAGCTAATCCTTCACACACGTTCACTATCCCGCCATCACTACCTCCACGGGATACTTCCCTCTCCAAACCTCTCCCCTCTCCATCTGTCCCTCCCTCCCTCCCCTCTCTGGCTTTCCCCTTATTTTACCAGCTTTTCTCCTGGGGCTCTCAACTGTCATTACTTTTGGCCTCTTGTCAGCAGTGAATGGTCCCCTCCCCTTCCCCTTCCCCTCTTTCTCCTCCACCAACCTCCGTCCTGTGGAGTCCCTTCCTCCCTCCCTCCCTCCCTCTGTCTCCCCTCTCTCTCATGTCCCAACCTCGCTTCAGGGGGAAGTGATAGGTAGTCTTTGTATCATGGTGGCACTCTTGATGGATACCTTCATGGTCACGTCCTTTTCTCTCACGGTTAGTTTCATTTTGTCTCTTACTCTGGATTTATTTTATCGCCTGCCCTAAGAATGATTCTCTTCTGGAATTGCATCTTCTGCCTTTGTCGTTTTCCGCATTGTATTGGATGACAGACTTTCTTGCATGTATTTTTACTCGGGTTTGTAACCTCTGATTTCTTTTATTATTTTATATGCCATAAGTATATTTTGCTTGTTTTCTTCGATGTTTTCGATAAATTTTATGCTGGAATTGTATTATTTGAGTTTTTCGTGTATTTGAAGGTGCATCCCCTTGCCTGATTTTTCATTCTCGTATTTTCATTCTCAAAGTGAGTATTTTATGTGTGCCATATCTGTCTTTAATTCATCACCAGACTGCGTCTAGGTTTTCCCAAATTATAGTTTATTTTCCACCTTATTTCTGTTTTTTGTTTCTCTTAAATTTGCAGGTAAGATACATTTTTATCTTCCATTTTTCCGGTGTTGCCATATTAACTAGACTTTTTCAACACTTTTTGATACTGATATTCATATTTGCGTGCGCCTCTTTGTAATCCATTTTTAAAATATTCCCCCGGGCGATAATGTATATATATATATTATATTAGATATATTTGTATATAATATAATATTATTAATAATATAAATATATATATACATACATACATACCATAGATATATATAGATATATATATATATATGTAATCTGTTATATCTATGTATATATATATTATATATATATGTATATATATAGATATATATATATATCATAAATATATATCGATGATAGTCATGTGTTCGTTCCTTCTTGCTTCTGAGCCAAAGCTTGTACACAAAGCTAGTCTTAAAATGCAATACCAGCGGCAATATTTCATGATATCACATATGGCACAATAAGAAAAAAAGAAAAAATGGCAAGAAGATAACTTTTGACAAAACATGAAATGTCGGTTAGGTAACAAAGTAAGAGGTCTCACAAATCAGTTTAATATTCCCTTCAGAGGACTTAGCTATACATCCCAAAGTAACAGGGTGAAATATGACAAAATTATCAAAATGCATAGGAAAGTTTATTTGCAACTTCACTACACCCACAATCCAGAGGTTTATATATATATAATATATATATATATATATATATATAGATATATATATATATAGATATATATATATATATATATATCTATATATATCTATATATATATATATATATATATATATATATATAAACCTCTGGATTGTGGGTGTAGTGAAGTTGCAAATAAACTTTCCTATGCATTTTGATAATTTTTGTCATATTTCACCCTGTTTACTTTGGGATGTATAGCTAAGTCCTCTGAAGGGAATATTAAACTGATTTGTGAGACCTCTTACTTTGTTACCTAACCGACATTTCATGTTTTGTCAAAAGTTATCTTCTTGCCATTTTTTCTTATTGTGCCATATGTGATATTATGATATATTGCCACTGGTAATGCATTTTAAGACTAGCTTTGTGTACAAGCTTTGGCTCAGAAGCAAGAAGGAACACATGACTATCAACGATATTACTCTTATTGCAGCAGCTAGGTTATGTAGCATTTACTAATGATTAATATTTCATTACTTTATAATCACAAAATGCTTGGTTTATGTTTCAAAGCCTTGCATTGGTCTACAGTAACGTTGTTAATGCTGGTAGGAAGTAGACTTGACAAATTTGCTAAGGTTGATGGAATTTCAGCTTCAGTATTCACTGAATTTCTTTTGTATTGCTCCTTGAAAGGGTTTGCAATTAATATGGCTCAAATTCAGTACTAATGCTGCATAACTTTGATGTTATTTATAGTTTGCAACCAACGAATTAATTAAATTCGCCAATACTGTATAGTTTTCATGTTATTCGTAGTGAATGATGGTAACGAAATCTCTAACAAAGGTCTTTAGTCCGTATGACAAGAGGAACACTGACCTTTGCCAAGAAAGTTGTGCTGATGTTTGCTATCAAGAGTTGCAATTAGTTTTATATTTATGATATACAATTTGTTTATGCTGTATAACAAAAATGTATATTTAAGACAGGAAAGGATGCTTTCATACCAAGGCGCGTTCATCAGGTTTATGCATGCAAAAAAGGCTGTCGAGCCTTAGTTGTAGCCGTTACATAATTCCGAGGGAGTTCCGGACGAGGCTGATGACTTAAGAAGCCGGAGGGAATAGATGATAACAGAGCCGAAGGAGGTCTCCTTTTGAGAGACGTCGAGACCCCGCTCGACCTTCCATTAGCTGACACCTTTGGCTGATGAGTAATTTATGTTAACCGGGAAAAAAATCTTCCTTCCCTCTTTTCCTCTTTATCGTGTTTTTTCCTTGTCCTCCTTTTCCATTATCGAGTCTCAGCAGCTTTAGAAATGAAGCAGAATGATATGATATTTTGGGAGCACGGAGGAGGAGGAGCGTAAACTGGCGCGGAGCTAATGTCGCTCCTTGGAATCACATTATCGGGAGGTCCTTTCACAGGGAAAATCGGGTTCGTTATGATTATTATTATTTTTAAGTTGTTTATTTTTCCGAAGGTACTGCTGCATCTGACGTTGTTGTTTTTACCTTTGTTGTTACTGAATCTTGAATTTTTTTTTTTTTTATGCAACATTTTTTGTACTGTATTTTCTTGCGGGATTTCAGACGTCCACCAATTTGTTTAAGGAAACAATATCGACATTTAGTCTCCACGATCAAATAATTCAGAACATTATTTTGTGTTGAGAAAGTAAATTTTGTAGATTTTATTTATACCATCAAAGTGAGAATATAATATCAGGGGGAAAGATTAAACGAAAGGAATATAAGAAAAATATCGCGTGTAAACGGACAGGCATATAGTTGTGTCCGAAAGTAACGGCAGTTGTATGTTTTGTTCATTCTTGTACTGTGTTGTCTCTTCCATTTGCATGAGCATGAGCAGATGTAGGATTATCTTGTTTGTTTAAATTCATGCTAATTTCATTTGCATTTTTGTAATAAAGAAACCTAGAGTTGAAAATATTACTTTTAATTTATATCTACTTTTTATTCAGTATTTTTTAAAAATTATTGTGCTGCCTTTCTTGTCGTCATTATTTTTATCAATTCAACATTCAAAGAAAGTACCTTCTTTCAAAGTAGGTTTTGCTAGTGTATTTTATTATCTGTCAGTTTATCTGTAATGAGCGTAAATCTATGTATACATCAGCTGTGCACGTTAGAGTAAGCAAGGCCAGATTTTACATCTAAGTGTATGTATTTGTGTACCTTTGTGTGTGTGTGTGTGTGTGTGTGCGCGCGCGCGCTAGCGTATATGCCAAGAACTCGCATCTTTAATCTGACTTGTGGAGAAATGTTTTTCAAAGTTTTCCTTGACCGCAGACGCAGGACTTGGATGCGGCCACGGTTGGTTGACCAGCGAGACTTTCCACATTTATTCCAATTTTAGGAAATGCATTTCCTGATCCCAACTCAGCCGCAGCCCTGATACCAACCCCATAAGTTTACTCTGGCGTTGGGTGTGTGTACACACAAGAGGAAATTAATGGAGTTTTAACTGAACTTGAAATTGTTTTCAGGAAAGTGCGTTGTTGGAAGGCTCTCTCTCTCTCTCTCTCTCTCTCTCTCTCTCTCTCTCTCTCTCTCTCTCTCTCTCTACTGGCTTTTGTTCTCAACTGGTTTTTTATATATATACATACACATGTATAAATATTTATACATGAAGTTTATAGCCACGAGGAAAGTAAAACAACGGAGTGTAAGATCTTCGCCTTTTACTTTTAAGGCCTTACACACACACACACACACACACACACACACACACACAGGTATTATTTGTGTTAATCTCAGCGACTGATACAAATATTAACGGAGAAACATGTGCCTGATGGTTTGTACACAAATTTGTGTATGAGGACACATATATATGTGTTTGTGTGTGTGTTACCTCATACACAAATTTGTGTACAAACCATCAGGCACATGCATCTCCGTAATATTTGTATCAGTCGCTGAGATTAACATGAATAATACATGTGATTTTATTACATTCATAGAATCGGTTAATTCTTCAGAAATTCTGCCATTGGTATTTACTTCATGTGACTTTCATAACAACGCAGAGTATCTGTGGTTGAAACCATCCTCAAGATTTTTGTCATGCCGACACGATGTTTGTGTGAATGCTGTAGGTTCTGTTAAATCTGCTTGCGTCTATTGTTGTAGGTTTATTTTCATCCATCCATCCATTTTGTCCTTTGTTCTTCAGCATTTTCATTGTTGTTTTCCTATTGTCCATAAAGAGTGTAGAATGTATACCGTTTTACTCTTAGGTCACTAAACAGCTTAGCTTAATAATGTCCTGATGTCTCAGGTTATGTACAATTTAGATTTAGTTTTCTTTGAATAGCTCGAAGGTTAAGATGTTTTGTTAGTTTATGTTTTCGTTAAACATTAAATTTCCTCTCACCCTGAAGCTTGAATGTGAATGCATCTGAACTTTGAAGTTCAAATGGTGATTTACTTGGCAAATGATGCTTGGTCATGCTTTTTTCTTTCATTGATATTCCGGCTCCGGCCATGAAAGTTCAAGGTCTGGTTTATTTATAGCCGAAATCTAGGTAGACATTTGTATTGAACTGAGCTCGGTTGTAATTAGTTCCTACTTGCTCCGGACGTATATGTTTTTTAGTTTTGTTTTACATTAATTTTAGCCACTGAAGTAAGCTTCCTTATGTTTAATTTTGTATTGCATTGATAACTATTGTAGTAAGTTTCCTGTCAATAGGAGGAGGATCGCTCCCTTTCCCTTCCCGTCCTTTGTACTTGTCTTTGTTGTTGTTTCTTCAACCAGCAGCGCAACTTCTATAACATTCCATCTGAAGCTGAGGTAACTTAGCACTTACTTATCCTGGAGCTTACTTTAGGACTTCGTACTTTTGGGAGTAGCGAATTGTAAGAGGTGTTCTGAACATGTTCAGTGCTTCATCTTGTATGTTGCTTTTAATTGTCATTAAACAGCGTAGGAATTCGGTACATATCAGTGGTGTAATATATCAACAATTTAATGTGATATTCTCTCTCTCTCTCTCTCTCTCTCTCTCTCTCTCTCTCTCTCTCTCTCTCTCTCTCTCTCTCTCTCTCTTTGCTATGAGGAAAACAAAGCAAGGAAAACAACGGGCTGGGACTTCTACCCTCAAAATTGATTAACCCTTTCTGAGAATGCTTTATGAATTTTGATCAGCTGTATAAAACCACCAGGTTCGAAGAATTCATTAAATATAAAAGACAGAGGCGAATGTCAACATGTGATACAATAATCTCTCCATCTGTACCGAAAATGATAAATTGCTTTATTTTTTTTTATAGTAGGGGGTGGGGAACAGAGGAGGAGGAGGAGGAGGAGGAGGAGGGGAGATTCAGTTTGTAAATAGATGCCTTCAGATACATCGAATGTTGACTCGGGGCTCAGACAAAGTTCAAATATCCCTTTATCTCGAGAGTCAACTGGATGTACAATGCAAAAGGTAAAAGG
This sequence comes from Macrobrachium nipponense, assembly GCF_015104395.2. Taxonomy (NCBI): domain Eukaryota; kingdom Metazoa; phylum Arthropoda; class Malacostraca; order Decapoda; family Palaemonidae; genus Macrobrachium; species Macrobrachium nipponense. The sequence continues at coordinate 43,176,852 of NC_087204.1, forward strand.
GGGAACTGAGGCGGTGGGAAGTAGAAGAAAGAAGGAGGAGGAGGAGAAGAAGAAAGAAGAAAAGGCTTTAGGAAGAGAGGCCTTTCAAACAGCAGCCAGAAATTGGAGGAGATGAATCGCCCCTGTAAAGAGAAGTAGGGGTCACGAATAGAGAGAGAGAGAGAGAGAGAGAGAGAGAGAGAGAGAGAGAGAGAGAGAGAAGGTAGTAATGGATCGCAGAGTCAAGTAATTTACATTTTTTGCATTTCCTTTTATTTCCGGTGACTGATACTGAGTGTCTTTGCTCTTTTTCCATCTGTTGAACACTGATGAAATTTGTCTTCTTGAACTCCAATGATTTCAGATGGTAATTTTCACTCTTAATAAGTCGACAAATGAATGTCGTCAGTTAAAAAGGATAGCATTCTCGTAAAGTTACACTTGAGCAGCTTATGTGTGTTTAATCTTATCTTTTATATTGAATCAGGTCTGGAAAATTAATTCTGAGTCTTTGTGAATTCGACTCAGAATTTTATTTATGAAGGTAAAAGAGTTATGGGGACATTTTTGTTATTATAGTCTTCTTTGAATTTGCAAGAATGTTTTTTATTTTCATGGTTTTGAGAGGATAGGACGCCGTAATGGTCACGTGATGACCTTATCTAGCCTCATCCTTTACCGAAAATAGAACATTGAAGGAAAATCACATACTAGAAAAGTAGTCTTTGTGTCAAGATACGATTAAAGTTTCACAAACAAATGACATTCTTGCTTAACATCTTACTTTTAACTTTTTTTTCCTTCTCTGCCCTTGCTATCTGTGTATAATTGTTCCAACTTGGACAACTAACGGAATATCAAATTTAGAATACATAATAATAATCTACCAAGGTGAATGGCTCTGTGAAATCTATAATATTATGAGAATTAGAACTGTTATTTTAGGTATGGCACTGTTTGGAAAAAATCCGTTGCCTTCATTACCTGTAGACGAGTAAGTCTGTCTGTCCTTAGCCCTCTCTTTCCACTTCCCTTTTCTCTCTCTCTCTCTCTCTCTCTCTCTCTCTCTCTCTCTCTCTCTCTCTCTCTCTCTGTAATACTTTTGCATTAGTGATAGTCTCGCAATTCGTAAGCAACTTGTCTTGTGCATTTCTCTACTTTAATCAAGTCAGAGAGAGAGAGAGAGAGAGAGAGAGAGAGAGAGAGAGAGAGAGAGAGAGAGGAGAGGTAGGTGAGTTTGAAATGGAGGAATAGGCTGTTTATTTCATAGATGTAATATGCCATTACACTCCTGAATGAACGACAGGAGCTTAACGCTGGGTATTAGTTAGGGATTATTTTCAGCTTTATTTCTTCCATAAACAATCCGAATTGTGCGGAGAAATGCATTTTGCGTTTTGTTAGTGACGTCTATTGCGTCGTACATGTCGCAGTTCGTTATTATTTCCTGTCATGATCAACATTTCCGAATCCTTTAATTGCAAAGGAGCTCAGCTTCAAAAACCGCCATCGGTCCGAAGGGATTTGAGTCGGGGTCTGCGGGACACGAAGTTCCTGCATGGTGTTGGTGTTGCTTTGTATTGCACCAAGCACGAGGGGCGGATTGAACAATGCGGAAAGAACATATTGAACAGGCAAAGAAAGGAACAATATTAACAAGCAAGAAAGAAACAGAATAAGCTAGGAGAAAGGAAAAATTGTACAGGCGAATGAAAGCACTCAGCTGAACACCAGGTTACCAGGAACCAGCTGAACCAACGAGGAAAAGACGAACTGGAAGTAAATAGATGAAAGAAAATGAAAGGGGAGGAAAGCGAGGAAGACTGAACTGAATTGAAGAACTACCTAGCATAACAAACAAGAAATGAACAATAAAAAGTCAAGTACTTTGATTAGCAGAAACGTTTGTTTTTCTTAAAAAAAAGAAAAAAAAGAGTAAATAAAAGCGAACTGGAGAACGTCTGCTTTGTGGATGCCCTCCGAGTATTCCGTTATTCAGATTCTTCTGAAAGAATAAACTAGAAAGACGATTCTGTCGCTTTTGATTGCATTTTGATTGTTACGTTATTTTTCAGATTTTTCTTCACACAATATTTAACTTTGAAGTTGTCTGGAGGTTTTTCCTGCTTATGGTTTTTTTTAATGTATTATTTTCATTTATTTTTTAATAAAATTTGAAGATATTTAGGTGCCGTTGAATGCTGCTGTTGTAAATTAAACAGAAATATAATTTTTGTTAAAGATCCCAGACTGCAGCGCTTCATTGTAATGATTTATTTTCATCTGTTAAGTGTCGCTCAAAAAAATTAATCTGAACCTGACTTTTATATATTTGGTCTTCTGCGTTGAGCTCGTTTGAAGGAAGCCTAAGTATGAGGTTAGTTTTCAGTAGTGCAAAACATAGTATTCTTCTGGGAAGCAAACAGTTAGTTCTCTGGTGGATATGACCTTGCAAAGGCTATGGGGCTCTTTTTTCTAAGGCTTTAACACAAATGAGTTTTTCTTCTTAGAATTTTATTTTACATTTTTCGTTTTTTTTCCATAGCTCCTACGTAATTGGCGTGTTATATATTATATACTTTTTATAGGCTACCACTGCCAACGCATTTTGTCGAGACGGACATGTCCGAAGTAGAAAATGCTGATGAAACGACGCAATGCAAACATTTAGGGGAGGGAGGAGGGGGGGGGGGGTCGGAGGGGGAAGTGTGTGAAGTTTCCCAGACTGGTTTCCAATACCGTTGGTGCCGGGACTGGGCGCAACAAGTCCCTGCCATTATTGGAACGTCACTACTTCCCCCTCCCCCCGTCTCTCTCTCTCTCTCTCTCTCTCTCTCTCCTCTCTCTCTCTCTCTCTCTCAATACCAACCGCAGGCCCTCCACCTCCCCTTAAAGAAGAGGAACAGTATTTTCCATTCCTCCGCCGTAAACAAAATTTTGATTAACGCCCAACCAATCGCCGCGGGTCTTGACGAAATTACAACTCGATTTCAGAAAAATAGAAAGCAGAAAAGAAACAAGGGGAAAAGAACTCCTCCAATGGAGCAGGGGAGGAAGAAGGAAAATGAGGAAGAAGAAGAAGAAGAAATCGTGCCAGCTGAAGAACTATCGGCTGCTTCTCCTCGGATATCAGTTAGGGGGCCTCCACTGCTCCTACTACTGCTTCTCCTCTCCTGCTGGTCTAGCAGACGTCTTCAATTTTTTTTTTTTTTTTCCTCCAGAAAGATTTCTTAAAGTTGTCCTCTTCCACTTGATGCTTTAAGCCTCTCTCCTCATCTCGCCCCCTACCCCCCTTCCTCCCACCTCTCCTTATCCCCCTCCCCCACCGTCTCCTCCCAACGTCTGCTCAACCCACTACCTCCCCCCCCCTCCCCCTCCAACCGTCTCTCGATCACGATTCGTCTTCATTCTACACGCAACTCATTATAGACGCCTAAGGGACACTCATTCTCGAAGAATGCAAAGATAATTGTTGCCCAGTGTATTACTAGAATACGTATTCTCTCTCTCAAGGAAACTTGGAGTTGTTTAGGACTCTCCTAAAACAAGAGATGCAGTCCTTATTCTAAAGTTGGAATCTGCTGTATATGTTTCCTTTCCATCCTCTCGAAAGATTGGGTCCGATTCTTATAGTAGCTTGTCATTTATTAGGCTGGGAAGGTAATCCATATACACGCTCGCGCGCGTGCAAGAGAAAGGAGGAGAGTGAGTGAGTAAGAGTGTGTATGAAGTAAAGAAACAACGCCATCAGTTGTAACATCTTTCTTTTCATAATGAAACTCCTCTACTCCTCGTCATCATCTCCATTTGTACTCGCGCGAGTTATTTTTGGCCGGTGTAGAGAGAAAAAGTTTTCATTCATAAGTCTCTCTCTCTCTCTCTCTCTCTCTCTCTCTCTCTCTCTCTCTCTCTCTCTCTTCTTGAAAGGGCTCGGTGAGCGAAAGTGTCTCTACTCTAAAATGCATCTACACTTCCTCCTACCTTCCTTCCTTGGCGTGCGTTTTACAATGAACGTTGTTTACGCCTTTCCTTCTTTGCACCGTTGCGTACTTTTGTCTTCATACGCACGATTATTTTTATGCTTTGACGGCTGTTCGTGCGTATAGATGTTTATGTTATTGTTTTGCGTCACGTGCTGCGTGTTGCTCCTGCTCTTCAGTTGCTCATAGGTCTGGATTTAAAGCAAGTCATGTTATTCTTGATAACCTGTGTTATTTATATTCTTGTTTGTCTCCTGTTAAGCGGTTTATCGCTGGAAATTGCGAGATGTTGCGTATATTGCCAGTGATATCGTTTAAAATTGTCCATTTCATTTGAATTTCCTGTTGGCTCTCTCAGATTGTGTTAAAAGATGTTATTTCCCCGAAGCCTTCAAGAAGATTTTTTAAATCTCTCAATCTTTAACCTTCAAAGTTGCTTTCTATGAAGCTGAATGAACATGACGCCACTTATCTGCAGCTGTTCGGATAGACAAACAACATTTAAGATAAGTCTCAGGCAGAAAGAAGTCATCAGACGAGAAAGAAAAAGGAAAACAGTAACCGCGGACGTGAATACTTGGACGGTCTCGTAAAGTCAATTTTATGTTGAATTTTATCACCAAATAGGCTTATTCTGCTCAATTTTTCCGAGTAGTAATGGCTCTTCAGGGCCAATAAAAGGCTTTAATTTACTACTATAAGTATATCTCAATTACTGTAAAAGAGCGTCACAAGAAAATTTATTTCGGACCGCCTTATGTTTTGGCTGTTTTACGCCCGTGTATACGCTGTTTATTCACTTAATGGAACGCCCGTTTTGTGGGCGCAGGCGGCGGCAATTTGGAAAATGATGGACTTGACATAAACATCATTTACATGGCATTTAGGAAGACTCCTGCATCGTTATTCCGCTTTTATTTGTAAATGTTCTCTCCTCACTCTGGGTTAAGGGAGATGAGAGATGAACGCGCCAGTTGCGCTACACTCACTGTGTGTGTGTGTGTGTGTGTGTGTGTGTGTGTGTGAATCCAGTGTTTGTTCTTCGTTATGTACTTTCGGCCTACCGTTATAGTTATAGTTTTATGTGTTGTTAAGTCCAAGGCTTGCGTCTTGCTTTTAGTTTCATGCGTTCCGGACGAATTGAAAGCTGGTATCTCTTATTTTTGCCTGCGTATTGAATGTGTTTTGCTAAGCATTAGATCATTGCATTCATCCATAACAGGTCATCAAAGGTCTCGTATATTTTCCCATGATTCCGGAAACCGGTATAAAAATGATGGCGAAATATTCTGCCTTTAGCATTTTTTTCTCTTCTTATCCTTCTACTCTTCCCCTTCTCTACCTCTGTCCCCAGCCTCCACCCCCCTCCCCCCGTCCAAATGCCGCTATGATAAGTCCCTTATCTGCCCTCAGACCCCAACAATCGGTAGTAATCACCAAGGACCTTCTAACGGAGGTTCTCATCAGCTGAAAGGTTTTAAAGGGGGCAAACTGCCCTCTCCCCCTCCCCATCTTACCCTTCCCCATCCCATCAGCCTTCTCTGGTGCGAAAGACTATCTCTCTCTCTCTCTCTCTCTCTCTCTCTCTCTCTCCATTCCTATATTGCTCCGTTCACGTTCTACGCTCCTTTCCTTTCGTTGACTTCATTCATTCTTGTTCTCCGTTCTGTTGCGCTGCCGTTTATTCTTTGCCATGGGTTTTCTGAAGCGTTCTCACACACACACACACACACACCACCCCTCCATGTGGCTGGTGGCCCTACCGTATCCTTGCCTCTTCTTCCACACACCCCCCCCCCCCCCACCACCTCCTTTTCCCCAAGCGAGAAAAAGATGGAATGGAACTCCACACCGGAATTCCAGGGGCGAAAACATCGGCTTTTTGCTAGATGGGAATTCTTGGCGGTGCCTTGATAGCCGTACGTGAGGAGAGCTGAGGATGTGAGGTAGGAGGTTGAGGAGGTGGTGGAGCAAGGATGGGGGGGAAGGGGATGTGGGGAGAGGATAGAAGGTGGTGGTGGAACGGGGATTGGGGTGGGGGGAAAGGGGAGGTGGCGAGAGGATGGCATGCGCGCTTTCTCTCGCACGCACACACCACTGGATGAAAGTGGAAGGGAGGGAAATAAAATTGAATGGTGAGAGAAATGTTAGGGAATGGTCAAAAGAAAGTTAAGAAAATTTAATCAGTGATCTAAGTGTGGATGTGTGAAATGGCTGGAGGAGAGCCGGTGGGCTCAAACTCTCGTGAAGCCAAATCTAACTATTTCTGATTGGAGAGATTTGTGGACACGGCCATGATGCACATTACCCATGAAAGTATATAAAATGTCAATTATGATTTATTTATGCTGTTAGTTTTTTTTCTAGATACTAAGTAATATATAATTTTCAAAGAAAACAATAATTATTTTTTCGACGTCTGTGTTTTACTTAAAAAAAAAAAAAAAAGATATTTTCATCTGACGAAAATACCCAATTCTCTCTGAAGATCAGCATGTCAAACCAAAAATGCTAGTAAGGACTTCGATCGAAATTGTTACGGAGGCAGCATAATAGTTTACCCAAATTATTTTCATCTTCCTTTAAGCCGAGCTTCACAATGAATATAATGAACGATTCGATTTCAGACTGTCATAATCATGACAAAAACTTGGCTGAGATACTTGACACATTTTGTTACCTAGACTTCGCAGAAGAATGAGTAAAAGATTGGTACAAATGTGAATTGAGAGCCCACGTGGCCCGTACCCCAGAGCAAAAGAATTCGGTTTCTTATGTACATGATGACTAAGACTCCAGTACATTTCATCACAAATTGGATTTCAGAATCATCCCCCAATTTTTAGGGACATTTTGTGGGGGATTTATTTCCCTGGGGAAATCACTTCCCATTGCCCTTGATTTCAATCTAGCCATTTCTTTTTTTGCAATATCCTTTATTCCCCGGTTTGAGGTTGACCCGTCGATTGTCTTTTTCTTTTGTTCTTCTTGTATCTATTATTCTCATTCTTATTTCAAGTAAAATTCTTCTTTTATCCAGCAAATCTAACAAAGCTTTTACGAGATTAGGTTTTGATAATAATTCATTTGATGTGAACTTTTTATTTAGTGATGAAAACCGCACAACCTTCAGGGTTATAACAACAGCATTTGTATACTTTGAAAGCATTTGCTGGAAAGCAGGCGTTTATTAGTTATTTTTAAGAGTGAACTAAATAAACATGTGCTGGAACACATGCACATTATCCGGTAAAAACAAAATGGAGAACGGAATTATCCGAGATATTAACATATATATTTTTTTCCTTTACTACCACATTTGTTCCTAAGACTCCTACACTGGCACTGGGCTGTTATCCTAAAAATGACTTGCGTAAAACAAACAGATGTTTCTTGCCTAGTCATGAATTTTCAACCACCGCCCACAACTGCAGGCCAACCGCACCCCCATCCCCCACCGTCCCCCCTTCCCTCTTTCCTCCTCGTCCTCCTATCTACAGAGACTTATTCCCGAGTTGGAATTTTTAGTTTTCAGTCCATTCTGATTCTCCCGACGGACTCCTCGAGTGCCACTTAAGATTAAGGTAATGACTCTCGAGACTGGCGTGTTAAGTAGTGATGGATTTAAAGTGGGATTTACCACGAAGATTTGCTCTCTCTCTCTCTCCTCTCTCTCTCTCTCTCTCTCTTCTCTCTCTCTCTCTCTCTCTCCTTGTCACAGTCATCACTGGAATTCGTTGATGAAGACGCTTCAGAAGTTAAACATCCATCGTGGAGATGTGTGATTTCTCTCAGTCGAGATCCTTTCGTTATTGTCTTTCCCTTCCCGAGTTCCTTTGAAGTGAAGTGGCTGCTTATTGGCCCAACCGTGGCCGGTTGAGTGATTGTGGGCTTTTACTTAGCTTCACTTTCTTGAAAGCTGCTTCTTGTAGCTTTAGGTGATTGATATCGATATAGTCCCCAAATGCCGATCTCTAGGAGAAGGGACAAGCAAGCGGCTCGGTCGTTCATGCTTCTCTCCTGGTGGATTATTTAGTTATTATTTAGTAATTCGGTTTGGATTTTCCCAAGCCTGTTGGGGATAACCGTAAAAACATAAACAAAAGACTGTAAATATCATAATGGCCCCCTAAGAAATGTTAGTCCTACATAACGACCCCGAAAACCCTTGGGGTCACTATCGAGGAAAGAGCCTTCGGTTATTTTCTTAGGTCGTTTTCTGTTTGCAATATTAAATTTTGCATCGTGAGTCGACTTCATCAGACTTTATCCTTTTGACGGCACTCCCCTCTCGAGTTGAGAATATTTCTTAAAGGTAGGGAGCGTATTCTACCATTTATTTTTTTTTTATGAGTAAATGTTTCTCGAAAATACAACGTCTTATGCAAACAAAACATGCTTGTTGAAAGTACAAAATGTCTGCAGACTTTTGTTGTGCGTTCATTTTGTTCATTTTAAATTTTGTGCTTTAACTTCAACGTCCTCTTTATTTCAGTAATGGCAAGTTGTCTGCCGCGCTGTTGTGTATCAGTTATCTTTCATTTGCGATGATGAATCTCTCTCTCTCTCTCTCTCTCTCTCTCTCTCTCTCTCTCTCTCTCTCTCTCTCTCTCTCTCTCTCTCTCTCTCTCTCTCTTCCGGTTTGTGACAATATGTTGAACTTTGATAATCCACACCATTTACACTGGATTACGATTTTAGTATCAATATATAAATACATTACCACCAATGTGGAGCTTAAACCAGAAACCACAAATGAATACTATAGAAGTCTGTGCATTCTCTTGTGGAGATAAATGGCAATGTCCCGTATAGGGCTTGAGAGGGACGGCCCGAAAGTTTATTACGAGAAAATTACGGAGCCCCTATGATATTGGTATTGTGTCGGTGAATAATGTGCGGTTGTGTTTGTATTGTGAGAGGGAGAGGAGGCACAAGAGGAGGAGGAGGAGGAGGAGGAGGAGAAGGAACGTGTGTTTCCCCTCGTTACATGAGGGTTGGATTATCAGCAGCCTCACTTACCCTCACATGCTAGGCTCCTCACCCGACCTGTGGAGTCTGGGCTGCCAGTTCGCGCACAGACTAAATATTTGCCGCCTTTTTCCACACTCCCGAATTGTTCGAGAGTCGGTCCTTGTTTGCATTTTATCACTTCTGAATTCTATTCCTCTGGCCGTAGGTGAGTGAGTTGCGTCGCTGCCAGTGCGACGAGGCCTCCGGGAGGGAGGTTTTAATCGTTGACTTCAGCAGAATCTGGCACTCTGTTATGACGCCATGGTTGCCATGGAAACCGCGATCTTCTCGCCTCTGGGAAGAGTGACGAGAATTTTTGCTCTTTTCCTTTATTATGTTTGTGCGTCCAGCGTCCCAGCGAGTCAGCTCTTTTATTTTATTATATCTTATTCGATGTATTTTTCTCGTTTATTTGCCAGCCTTCATACGACTTCATCTTATTATTGGCTTTCTTTACTGCCTGGTTTCTCGGCCATCGATGAATTTGGTAATCATTTTTCCCCCTCAGAATTTCGGCTTTTGTTTTGGTTATTCTAGATCTTTTCTCCCGATGATGAAAGTCATTTACGAAGAAGGAAATGACTTCAAAACTCTATCACTCAGGAGGGCTTGTTGTTGAGCCTTTATTTAATTTGACCTTTTTGTGAAACTTTCATAGTATTTTGTTTTTGTTATTTTTATCGAGTGAGAGAATCTCTTGTAAAGCTTGCTTGACGGAGGCTCCCCGAGGGAGGATGCAGTTTAGAAAAAAAGCCACCAACTTTGCATAATGGATTACAGCCTATCGGGTATTCAGAAGAAGTGCTTAGCCTTTTTTAAATCCCTCCCTCTCCCATCCCCACTTCCCCCACCTTCTTATTTTTTTCGAATCGTTGGAATTCTTATAAAATTTGCCCTGAGCAACGTGGGCGAGAGGCTTGCATGCTATTATGCCGTGCTTCGTGGAATAACTTAGGGTACAAAACTCGAATACTGTTAAGTCACTTTCGGTGTGCATGGAAATAAGTGTATAATATACTGTAAGTAGATATATATATATATATATATATATATATATATGTATATATATATATATATATATATATATATATACAATGTATGTATAGTGTGTGTATGTATGCAAGTTATATATATATATATATATATATATATATATATATGATATATAATATGGATAGTGTATGTATGTATGCATGTATGTATGTATGCATGCATGCATCCATGCATGCTTACGATAGCGGATAAGTGTCGTGTTGGACTCAATACTTAACAATTGAGTTTCTTCCACTTCATCCACCTAATGATGCCTCAGTGGAAAGCATAGATTTTAAATAATGAGAGAAACATAGAAAACATTTAGCCTTGAAAAGTCTGTATTTGTAATTGAGCCAGATTTGTACAGTTGCTTTTAACGTTAGGGAGAACTATATGTCACTGCATTTCGTATGAAAACCTGTTGGTAATAATATATGTTCTGGTTTCAACTGTTTTATCAGGTAACCATGACACCTGTTTCCGGAAAGAATACAGGTCTGAATCATCCGTAGCATTTAATCAGACATTTTTTCGGATAGATAGTACGCTATATAGGAAACCTTTCAGTTCATGTTGCATACTATCAATATTTGTACTTCTGAACAAGGCAGCTCTTACTACAAACAGCAAAGGATCACAACCTAACATCTCTTTGACTTAGCTGTTAGGGGGAGGAAAAACTACAGGCGAACCTGTTGCTTCATTTGGTTTGCTAATAAAATGTAATGTATGATGGTTTAGAATGCAAATGCTGTGATTAATTCAGTTCACAAGAATGAGTGATTAAATGACCGTTCCATTAGGTCCGCTCTGCAAAGGGATGGCGGGGAATCGCTCTGATTAAGCGTCTAACACAAGAATAATTGGACGTGTCTATTGCAAGGCTATGTTGAACACTCACACGCACTTGCACGCACACACGAGTGCACACGCACGCACACTGAAGCCTTTAGTGCATAAATGGGAAAGGTCAAAAAGATATTATTCTCTGAGAGGGAGGGTCTGATTGCAACGCAATACGTTCACTTTGATTAAGGGATTTGATTTCCAAGAGTAACGCTTAGGGAATCTCTCTCTCTCTCTCTCTCTCTCTCTCTCTCTCTCTCTCTCTCTCTCTCTCTGAAGATGTTTATATATATAATAATATATATATATATATATATATATATATATAATATAATATAATATATATTATATTATATATATTTATTTATTTGTTATATATATATATATATATATATATATATATATCTCTTATAAACAGTGAACAATGATGCTCTTCGACTTCAGAATTCCAAAATGATTCTTAATGATCATTGATAATTATCTTTAATCAATATAAAAAAAATGTTCAGCTAATAGTTTTGAAGCAACAAAATACCTCAAACTTTCATTTTTCCACAAACTATTAACCTTGTCTGTGTCTATCCGTTTCCGCAAACTAAATCGCCTCTAATGTTCTCCAATATCTGTTCTTGCCGTCAGCCAGCGTGTCCCAGGCCACCCTCGCTGTCCGTTTGTTTAAGTAGCAGTCTTCATGTCTGTCTGTCCTCCTGACAATCATTAGTTCCCAATGCGGGAGGCGTCTCTCGTTCTAGGGTAATCAGGCTACATTCTCGACTTCTTAGATATGGGAATTAAATGGATCCTAATTTTAGCTCCGTTTTATTCTTGTTTGTCCCGGTTCATTTATTACCTGTTTTTGCTTATTTTTTTTAAGTGTCTGATTGTCCCGGAATATAGTGATATTGAATTATTTCCTATTATGAATTTGTTTTTCCGATGTGGTATGCGAGTGCGTTCGTACATTTTCTCGGTTGTTATGCATTATTTTGACCTTTGTAAATTGCATAGGATAGCTCTCTCTCTCTCCTCTCTCTCTCTCTCTCTCTCTCTCTCTCTCTCTCTCTCTGGGGTACGAGGTTATTTTAAACGTCTCGAAGTGCTTCCAGACGAGCATCCCATTAAACGAAGTTGTTTCGTAATTTTTGAAAAGAATAACAAGGCAACACTTGCTATTTTTGGTTGGAAGGTGGTAGTTTTTTTTTTAATTCTTCCTCGTCCACTATTTACCTTTGACGGACGTACATTATTCTCTCTCTCTCTCTCTCTCTCTCTCTCTCTCTCTCTCTCTCTCTCTCTCTCTCTCTCCATAATGCAGGGAGACTACCCTTTGCTCCTGTGCCCAATTACTCAACTTGTAAGAATTCCCAATAGCCTGAAAGTTTTGTAATCAACCCGGGCTGCCTTCTGCAAGCCAAATGGTATTTCGACTTTGCATGGCATGTGCTCTTGATCAACATCCCCTCGGCGTGTACTCCGATAAAGTTAGCTCTCTCTGCCCTGGGCTTTTACGTCGGGCCCTGGCAAGTTGAGACTTAATTAGGTACGAGTGGGACTTGATACTTGAACGTGCTATGCAAGTTTCCTCTCTCTCTCTCTCTCTCTCTGTATGTGTGAGAGGGTGCACCTGCTTTTGCGTAGGTGGGGTAAGGCATATTGTTTAAACAACAACTTAAATCGATTTCTTCTTATAATCTTACGTCTTTGAATGAGGTCCGTGTTACAAGGTCTCTCTCTCTCTCTCTCTCATCGTTCTGTCTTTCTTTGCAAGCACTTTTTCTGTATAGTTGATACTAAGACAAGTGTAGTTTCCTTTCACTTCTACTACGTTGCATTCCCTTTTGTAATAATTGACTAACGATTTGTGGGCCTGTGTTGAAAAACTCTCTAATTTATTTTATTTGAAAATTTTTGTTATGTGAAGGTTGTCGAAATGGAAGAAAAGAAGGGTACCAAAAAAAAAAGATAATGGTGTGCATGCCTTCTCAAAGATGTTCGTATAAGAATGAGGTGAATCAGAAGCTTAACTTTCTGGATTTGGAGGCATGAATATGCTTTGAATGGTTCTGTGGAACTGACATGACTTGCTTGAGGTGTCAGAAGTTCGTGTTTTACACCTGAAGTGTAAGTAAAAAGCGGTAGTTTTAGGTTACTGTATCTCTTGCGTTTTACATATTTCGTGTCCAATTTGTATTTGATTTTGAAATCTATATGATTTTGTATCTCTAGATTATGAAATGTGGTAGTGAAAATAATCAGTTATGATGGTCCTATATTTTTTTATGTGAGTATTGGATAGCTGCAACACGTTTCTTGCATTGCCAACCTAAAGATCAGCTATTATCCCAACTATGGACATTTCGGACCTTCCAAAAACTGGCAGATACTGTCAGTGCTTTCTTCCGTTTTGTAATATTCCGTTTTGTGTGTGTGTATGTTCGTGCGTAAATTATATATATATATATATATATATATATATATATATATATATATATATCTATATATATATACTATATATCATACATATACATACATACATACAAATATATATATATATATATAAATATATATATAGATATATGTATGTAATGGGGGGATTCCCCCCCCCCCATTACGCAGGGGAATATATCTGAGTATAAATTTATAACCTGCTTCATTTTATACTATAGTGCATCCGAGAAGATGCACTGTATATGTGCTTGTGTATGTATAGGCTATTTATAGTTAGTTACATGTGTGTGTGTGTGTGTGTGAAAGTCATAAAGTCGTATAAACATCCCAACTAGGTGAATACAAAACAGGCATTTTGTCTGAAATTCTTTTATGTGTTTTAACGTGCATTCTGTGTTTTATGAACAATTCCTTTGTTATTTTGCTTTTGTCACATTGTGTTGGTAACATTTATTCATAATTCCCCAGTTGAGAGTTCTTTAGTCAGTATGTAACCTCACTCAAAAGGACAATGGAGTTGACAGCAGGTGGCGAAAGGGGTTGAAGTTTTTAAAACTGAATTTTGGGGAGACTGCATTTTGGGAAAAGATGTATATGTGGGCGTGTCTCCGATGGGGATTGGTCACGAGGGAAGGGGAAGAGATAGGGGAGGGGGGATATAGAGGAGGGGGAATGAGGTCCCAGGGGTTGAGTATGGGTTGATTGTTCACTTGGTCCTACCTGCTATTTTTTATGATCAATTGCAACCATTCGATATTTTTTTAATGTGACAGGATTATGGGGTTGAACGCGGCCGCTCGTGTGAAAAGTGGCAGTCAGTCGGATTACGCTCTGATAAATAGCAGCTGTTGTGCATTAACGCACACGGCTGTGATAGCTTTTGCAATATGTATTAGCTGAGTGTCACTTTTACGGATATTGGAAAAGGATGGAAAGTTTCCCTCCCCCGTGAGGCATTGTGTTGCCTCAAAGCGTCGGATTCTCCGGTTTTGTATAGGGACGTTTCCCTTTCACCTTTGAAATCCCTCTGTGACAGAAACTGGTCGCAATTTTTACCTGTGTAATTGCTTGATCGGTCGTATTATACAATATCTGAAAAAAATTCGTGTCGCCAGTTCAATTTTTAATGTGAGAATATACATACAGACATACATACGAGTATGTGAATTTGTATCACATCGCCGTGATTCACGAGAGGACGAAATTATTATCAACTAAAAATTTCCCCATCGGTTAACATATATGGAAATATATTAATTCCTAGGTAGAGCGAATTGGATATTAAAGGACTTTTGTAGTTTAATGCATGTATACGAGTGTGTGTGTGTGTGTATGTGTATATATATATATATATATACATATATATATATATATACATACTCCATATATATTTATATATATACATACACATATGTATATAAGTAAGCATACATGCATACACACACAAACTCGACTTGAAATGATCTCGCATGGTCCAACTGTATGTCTAAATACCATTTCTCACTTTATGTTTATTAAATCACAAAATACCTGAAATGCACTAAAAAGGCACATCACGGAACCGATTAAGTAGCATTATGTTTGAAAAATGACGGCGATGACGGACGTAGCACAGAAGCGATCGTATCCAAAACCGTGTTGTGGAATTGTGGACTGCTTCTGGATGGCGTGTTTTCCCTATTCTTTTTGTCTCATTTTCCCCGGGCGATCAGAGGAGTGAAAAAAAAAGAGAGAAAAAAAAACCGATTTGAGATGTATTTAAAAGGGAGTTAAACGCTTCTCGTGACGAATGCTTCGCACGTTCTATTTTTAGACGCGCCCTGCATTTTAAGTTGCACCTCCATAATTGTTTTACCATGGATGCAAATTAAGTTATTCCAAAGCGTCAGCGAAATATCCCAAAATGTGAGATATTTATACTCGAATTAGGTAAATTGTGCTGTAATAAATGAAGTTACGGCTATAGGCTACAATTTTCATTTATTCCACTCCAGGGCCAGACGGACTAGGACTAAGGTGTTTTTTTTATTTATATATATTTATTCTGAAAGATGGCTATTGATTTTGACGTGTATACAAACGCCTACCCGCTGACACATACACACGTACATACACATGCAATATATATGTATATATATACAGATGTGTCTGCGTATGTATGTATGCAAAGTACTGTATTTATGTCACAAAATAAGCGTAATTCTAATATAAGCGAATAGTACAGGGAAATAACAGGCAGAAGTTCGTTACAAAGCGCTTTTACGTTCGGTTACTTAAGCTTGGAAGCACTTGGTACTGAATTATTTTCTGTTATTTCTAAATGTAATTCACTTACAAAAATACATGCTTTATATATAGATATATATATTACTATATATATACACACACACACACATATATATATATTATATATATATATATATATATATTACTGGTTTTTTATTTTTAGATCAAAACATTTCCTGTTCATTAGCAATAGGCCTTAATTTTGATAATGATATACCAACGGAATAAATAAGCATTGATAATTTAGCTTTCTTGTTAGCGTCGATATTGCCAACTCAGTAAGTAAAACGAAATATTATGAAGGATTTCCATTGTGGATGAAAACTGAGAGCTTGTCAGCTTTTAGCTTTAGGTAACCTTTTCAAAATCTGTCGGATTTGTTTATTTCTCTGATTCTGGGGTTGTCCCAAATTGCTCTGATTAGTTTAATATTCATAATTTTCATACAGACCCACAGTGCTATAATGGGTATACCATCAGTAGGTTTTAGCGCTCTACTATTGCTAAGACGGCTGAAGTAAGTTGACCATCCGTTTATCTCAATTTTTAGTTTTCTGTGAAAGAAAACTACCGAGATGGCTTTGTCAGCCCGTCCGCATTTTTACTGTCTGCCCTCAGATCTTAAAAACTACTGAGGCCAGAGGGCTGCAAATTGGTATGTTGATCATCCACCCTCCAATCGTCGTACATACCAAATTGCAGCCCTCTAGCCTCAGTAGTTTTTATTTAATTTAAGGCTAAATTTATCCTTGATCGTGTGTCTCAGACCGCTATAGGGGCCAGCAACTCGGCTACCACTGGGCCGTGGCTGAAAGTTTTATAGGCCGTGGGTGAGGATTTCATATAGTATTATAAGCTATACATAAAACTCGATTTCGCCGAAGTCTTACATTTTTCGCTTTTAAATGCTCTTGACAGTTTACGTCCCTTAACCTTTAGGTTGATCTTACATGATCTTAAAAGTTGACTATTATTTTGTATATCGTAGGTTCTTCAGTGTTCTTAAGAGTTTCATATTCTTAAGTCTGAAGCTACCTTTGAGGGAATCTTCATAGTATGCTGGCTAATATTCATGCATTCCGTTCGCCTTGATCACTCTACTGCTTTCATTTTGACCTTTATTTCTTTCGTACGACAGATATGATTAGGTTAATGGAGGCGCATCAATGGTGAAGGTTCAAACCAAAACTTGCTAGCTTTTGTTTAAATTTGTTATTAATATGAAGAAAAATAAGGAAATGGAAACTGAATGCAACGGACTGGGAAAGTAAATGCAATATGGAAAGGAGTGTCGTGATTCAGTTTTCTTGAATAAGCTTCTTAAATAATTCGTGCTTATATGTTCTTCAAGCCATGATTAAACTAACAGGTATGGCATGAAGATTATCTTAATTAACAAAGGCCAGTTCCGAGAAATAACTATTTTTGATAGATGCTAAAAGCCACGAAAGAAAAAAATGAATGTTAATAATTATTTAGCAAAACGAAGCATATTTCCTGAATGTACTATATTACTGACATATCCTCAAAGTCACGAATGAAATAAGGGATTTTAATATCCCTTTAACTAAAGGACGTCACTTCTCTTATAACAAACCGTAATCTATTCTCAAGTCACGAATGAAAAGGAACTGATTTTAATATAAAACATAACGAGTTTAAAGTGAATTCGGTTTTACATTTTGGTGTTATTTTCGTTGTCTGTCGCTTGTTTTGTTTCATAAATTTAGTTACATTTTTATCGGTGTTTGTTTCCCTGGAGTTTGTTCCCTGGATATTGGCTTTGTTCTCCGTCCATTGGCCTGATCTTTAAATGGGAACTGGACCGTAGGTGGCAGACGAGAGAGGTCAGCGAATTGGACAACTTTAAGGTCGAAATTATTGATTAAAGGTTACACCCCTTGGGAGGTCAAGTCCCCTGTAATCTATCAGATACGTGTCAAAGGGGGTTGGAAGCGCCCTTATGTAAAGTGTGCCCAGTTTTTCGTATCAGTATTTTTTTTTTCTGGGTAGGCCGGGGTTGGTTTATTTATTTACGCTTTACAAGGCTTACACACGGTGTACGATGTTATTGGACTGTAGGTAGTTCTCTATTAATTTGTAGATGAAATATCTTTTATTTATTTTTAAGTCCTGTGTGCTGTCTACTTTTGGGGGTTGAATCTTTTATTTTTGTTTGTTGAAATGGAATGCGAGTTATAGTTTTGTCGTGACCCAGTTTGTTCTGTTACCTATTGCATAAGGTTTTGCAGAAAGCCACGCTAGACCTGTACAGTTTTTGATATTTTAGTAACGTTGTAGGCGACCACATACATACATGCCTATACATATATCCATATACATAAATATCTATGTATTTGTGTGTTTAATATATTTATATATCATATATATATGTATTATATAAATATAAATATATATATATTATATATATATATTTATATATATATATATATATATATATATATATATATATATATATATAATATATATCTATCTCTGAGGACCTACTCAAGAAAGTAGATTTTGTAAGGGTATGTGGGTGTGAAAGGAGGAAGAAAGAGTTTCCGTGTCACTTAAGGTCAGACTGTAAGTCACATTGTGCCATGGAATTTCTAGTAAGAAGCGAGAACAGAATAGTTTTATAGAGAACAGAATAGAAAAATACTGGCTTTACGAAGGTAAAGTGTTATATGTATGTGTGTGTGTATGTATATTGATGAGGTGGGTAGTAGGATGGGGAATGAGGAGTTGCATGAACATGATGACGTTTTTAGGGACGAATTACACTTTTATGAAGGAGAGAGAGAGAGAGAGAGAGAGAGAGAGAGAGAGAGAGAGAGAGAGAGAGAGAGAGAGAGAGAGAGAGAGAGAGATATTAACATTTAAAGAGTTACAACTTGCATGGATTTTACCATACTAATGAGTGTTAATAGATACGCTCTGACATTGCGTGATACTGAAACAGCCACGCGTAAGAAATTAATCCGCACGGCGCTATCTTCTAAAAAAGAAAAAAAAATCTTTTTGTTTCAGCTTTTAAAAAGGCGGTCAATACCTGGATATTGTCGCTGTGGAGGGACTGGGGTCATGCAGAGGTCATGCCACAGGGATGGGTATGGAGGAGGGACCTAGACTATCATTATTTGAGGATTAATGTTATTCAGGTGTTGTAGCTGATATGAAACTTTAATTGACTTTGGAAATGACATCGTTTGCTCACGCACCGAATTTCACCCCCAACCGCTATGGCTGAACATTTTAGGAGAGAGAGAGAGAGAGAGAGAGAGAGAGAGAGAGAGAGAGAGAGAGAGAGAGAGAGAGAGAGAGAGAGAGAGAGAAATTGTTGAAAGCTTTTCTACATATTGTTGTATTAAATATTTTTCCCATAAATTAAATTCTGAGAAATGTTCCTGCTTATGTTAACCCAATTTATGATTAGTTCTTTGGTTCATTTTAGTGATTTAATTTTTGCTTTTTGTCAGGTAGACCCCGAACCGATGTGATTCGTAAGTCGTTATCAGATTCGGAGTTCTTTGTAATTTATATGTTTTTTTTTATTACGCATGTAAAGTTATATTTAATAAGGGAAGAGTAAGATGCGTGATTTTAGAATATACACACGGTAATTATGTGTAATGAGATGAAAGACATTGCAGGAGGTTACTTAAGAAGAATCATGGCGGGTCCGAGGGCTAGAGGACGAGAAAAATGGACCTCTTGAAATCTTTTGAGTTTAAGAATTCCATCCACATCTCTCTCTCTCTCTCTCTCTCTCTCTCTCTCTCTCTCTCTCTCTCTCTCTATATATATATATATATTATCTATATATATATTATATATATATAATATTATTTATTATATATATATAGATATATATATATATATATATATATATATAGATCATATATATACATATATATACACACACACACACACACACACACACACACATATATATAATATATTTATATATATATATAATATATATATATAATATATATATATATATTATATATATATATATATATATATATATAATATATATATTAATATATAATATATATTATGTGTGTGTGTATTCATTATGTAAAGGAATCTTATATATATAAATTAAATTGTATGTTTGTTTATTTGTTTTTGTTTATATTATCAGGAACTGAAACATCACAGATAAATCCTTCACTCCAGACGGAATATCACGCATCGATACGAACGTGTTTTCGACTCTTGTTTTGCATGATTTGCATAGAACACAACAATTTATTCATCAGATGTACTTGCTCTTGATATTTGATTGCCCGTGTCGATTGAAATGTGTTATGTTGTTAAAGGCGTAATGAAAGCCGTTGTAGGGAGGAAATGAATTGAAATCTCTCTCTCTCTCTCTCTCTCTCTCTCTCTCTCTCTCTCTCTCTCTCTCTCTCTCTCTCCAGTGCTGTTGTGCTGGCCATTTAGGAATCCTTTTACACTGATGTCTACATTTAGGTTTTCTGGTGTATTGGAGCTCCATAAAGCTTAGTCACAATTAAGATTATTATTAGTTTTAATCGATACTAACATCAGAATTTCCTGCTGAAAATCAGCAAAAGTTTTCTTTTAAATGTCGTAAATTTTTTATTACTTTATCGCAGTCGAACATTGTGGCAAAATATTTTATATCTATTTTCATAGCGCTTGATGTATGAGTTTATTCAGCTTATTTGTGTGCATGTGTGTTTATAATAGGTAAAGGTTTGCGCATTCTGAAGTCTGTGCTTCCGTCCGCTTTGGGATCTCTTTTATCGAAATTGTCGAATTCTTTTCCGGAACACCTTCGTGGGAGCCGCCACCAAGAGACCTGAAGCGTTGCTAGTTTTCCTCGCATCTCGGCGCTGTCTGGTGGAGTGTGGAATAGGGTTAAAGCACCCTGAAAATGTCTCTTTTGTTAATGATTGGTGTTATTTTCCTCTCTTGTCTGGGACTTAGAAGAAGAGAGAAAGAGAAAGTGTGAGAGAACTCATGTTTCCCGTGGAGTAAAAGAGATGGTGGGAGAGAACTAGCGGGTGTTTTCAATAGGGGGGAGGGGTGAAGGGGCGGGCCATATGTTGTTACGCAATTGTGTCATTTAACTACGTGTTCAGTGTTTGCCAATGTATTAAGGCTAATTCATGGCACTAGTTGCTTTACTCTTGGGATTAAGATTTTGTTTTATTCTAGTGGATTAAAGCTTTTGATTCGTTAAGCTGGGGATTAGTTTAGTGTCCTCGGGACAGAATAAGGTAAGAACAATTATATTTCAGTTTCTAGATGTTTTGTTTTCCCGTTTATTCCACGAATAAACGGTGTTGTAGTTGCTCTTATGTTTATATATTATAATAAGTTTTGCGGTTTCTGCTATTAATAGTAATAATAGTAATAATAATAATAATGGTATATAATAATAATAATAATAATAATAATAATAATAATAATAATAATATAATAATAATAATAATGTGTATCATAGAAATCCACAAACATATAGTAAAGTATATTACTATGTAAAATATACTATATTGTACTATATAATTGTCGATTTTTATGACACAGAGTGGTCTGTGAATTTCTTAGCAACAACAACAACAACAACAACAACAACAACAACAATAATAATAATAATAAAGTTGTGAAAGGAGTTCTTCCTTACCCAAGAACAGTGTTAGAATTTATAGTTCTGTGGTATATAAAATTTTATTGCACAAAACACCCATCAACGCATTTTCTCTCCTTTCTGTGTATTGAGCGAAAAAGATGTGTCTTTGTTTTCACACAAGGCTCATGTCTCTCTCTCTCT
>NC_087204.1:43203250-43240750 GCF_015104395.2 Macrobrachium nipponense
TATTATTATTATTATTATTATTATTATTATTATTATTATTCAGAAGATGAACCCTATTAATATTGAACAAGCCCTCATGGCCACTGACTTGAAATTCAAGCATCCAAAGAATATGGTGTTCATTTGAAAGAAGTAATAGAGGGTAATATGAAATACCGAAAGAAGAGATCAGTTATTAGAAAAGAAATAATAAATTGAAAAATGAATTAATAGATGAATAAATAAATGAATAACGATGAACGAAGTTTACACTTGCTCCAAGCAGAATAGTTAGTTTTATGATTAGCGTTAATTTCCGATAGCGCGTCTGCGTTTTAAGAATGAACCCAGCCCTTAAAAAACCAGCATTGGCATGTTTATAGTGTTATTGTGATGTTCAAGGTCAGTCAACATCCATATTTTTTTTCTCTTAAAATGCCCTTGTATTTTATCCAATCGAAGCCTAATAGGACTTGCTCATTCATACGAGCCGAGACAAACCTGAAGTTTAAAAACGAAAAAAAAAAAAGAAGAGTGGAAGAGAAAACTTGTCTTGATATTCATTCCGAACAGGTTCGCAATTCATTGTGTTGAAAATGTTTCCAAGTTGTTCGTTCGGCGCCAGAAGTACTATCTGGCTTTCTGTGAGATGATAGTCACTGGAAAGCGGCAATCTATGACACAATTGCAGTTCGTTACTGACGTATTAAGATTCCGGGGGAGAATCTCACTTATAACAATGAACACATCTTAGGACTTAGGCTTTGCCATCGAATATTACCTAAGCGATTTATCCGTCAATACGTCTGTTTTATCATGATCGTGTAGTGGAAATATTCTCTGGCACATTCGTTCTCTTTAACAGCTGCATCAAGAATGAAGCCTATGTGCAGAATTCTAGCTTCCGCACCACCTATCAGTAGGGGGGTAGTGCCTAGAGTGCACTTCATGCGGTGCACTCTAGGCACTACTTGAGGTTCGCTCCAGCGTGCCTTCGGCAATAAGCTGCACCCCTTTCGTTCCTTTTACTGTACCTCCTTTCATATTCTCTTTCTTCCATCTTACTTTCCAATTGATTCATAGTGCAGCTGCGAGGTTTCCCTCCTGTTACACCTTTCAGACCTATTACTGTCAATTTCCGTTTCAGCGCTGAATGACCTAAAGGTCCCAGTGCTTGGCCTTTGGCCTAAATTCTTATTCAGTTCAGTTCATTCACCTCTGCTCTAGGCTCTCTCTCTCTTTCTGGATACACTGTGTTTATAAATCTTGATGTGGTCAATTTGTAGGTAGGACCCACTCGAAGAGTTTCTTTGAGGTCTCTGGAAAGTTCAGTGAGAAGTGTCGGAAAGCAATGGCGGTCCTTGGTAAACAGTGAATCATAGAGGCTTATTGATTGATCATGAATAATGGAACATCGAAAGCCGTCTGTTTCCTGTCACTTTCATCGTATTTTTAGTTGGAACGACACCTTTGTTATACCTACGACAAAGGTTGACCATAGATCATCTTGATGGTATTGTTATAGTTGTTATTTATTTTATTACTTCAGTGTGGCTGACAGTTATCGATCCCAGTTCATTTTATGTTAATCTTTCCCGGTTGTCTTCTTTGGCTTCGATGACAAACGCCATTTGGCAGATAAGCTCCCTAGGAATTTCTTGGGCTCCGGACCACGGAGCCAGTAGCCTCACTTGACAATCTTCGATAAGAGACATGGTGTCATTTCGTCTTGGGGTAAAAATCGTTCAAATTAAACAAAGTACTATTTGTAGAAAGTTAACTGAAGACTTTTCGGAGTTTGATTTTCCAGTCAGGTTATCGTTGCATCTCTATGTAGAAGATATTAATCCTTCTGTTTTATGCAGGGTTATATTTATACGTTTTCTCTTGATATGTGAAGAACAAAAAATCGATGGCTTTAGAATTGACTAAGAGAATGGTCAGATTTAGAATGGAGTTGAATTTACAAAGACAAAAGGGGTGTTGGCGGGGAGGCGATGTTTTCCTTCTGGTTAGGCGTCTTCGAAGAAGTGGAAGTTGCTATACCGTGTCATGTCTGGTAACAAGGCCCGAGTTAGTGTGGCGGTGTCACGGGAATACGACAGGAAGAGCCAATCTTACCCTGATGTAACCCTGTGTCCCGCGGGATAGGCTGGTGGCGGGCTCTCTCTCTCTCTCTCTCTCTCTCTCTCTCTCTCTCTCTCTCTCTCAGGCCTAGGAGGATATGTGAAGACATATCTGACATAAAACAGAAACGAATTTTTATAGTTCCAAAGCAATACAGTTATGAAAAAGGATTTTAAGATCAAAATGAAATAATTATATTTCTTTTCTGTTCATTTCTGTTTTTTTTTCTTAGTTAAAAGCGAAATGCAATAAGAAAAGTCATGAGAAGAACGGATGAACATACTGCCACTGTCCCCTCCCCCTCCCCCACACCCTCCCCCAAAAGTACGTTTTATTTGTTTATATTTTTCCATTATTTTAGAATAACAAGAAAAGTTGAATTTCAATCTTAAAAATCGTTCGACTTTTCCATTTTCCTGAACCCTGTCGAGTGGTTGTAAAATGGGAGGCAGGAGTAAAAAGCAACGAGAGTGCATGACAAATGGCAGGGATTAGCTTTGAACGAGGAGCAGTAGGCGAGGCGAATGAAACCAAGGTGAAAAGAATGATACATTTTAACGTGAAAAATCGGAACTCTCACTCGGTTAACATGGAACTCATTCCTCAGGAGAACTGAAGTTTATAAAACAACCTGGACCGACCTGTTGCCATCCGACGAATTTTAGCTTTTCATCTGGAAGTCAGCGACTTAAGATTCAGATTAAGGCTGTTGATCCAAGATCGATGTTCAATTGATGAATTATCACAAATCTGTCATTTGAAAACAATACAGCTGACTACACTCGCACACGCACATTCTTACGTATATTATATCTATATATATATACTATATATTATATATATAATATATATATATAATATATATATGTGTGTGTGTGATGCCCTGTTGTGTGGCGTGGTTGGTGTTGTGTGTGTGTGCTGTTAGTGTGCTTATAACCAGTCTATATGTATGTCGCGTATGTGCATATAAGTGATCTTGTCTTGATTGATAATTCGAATACTGATGAAGCTAAAAAAACCAGCAACAGCAACGATTCTTCTTATTTAGTGTTTTCGAAAAAGCAATTTAATTTAATGATAAAATTGTACGAGTACTATCTCAGAGAGAGAGAGAGAGAGAGAGAGAGAGAGAAGAGAGAGAGAGAGAGAGAGAGAGCTGGCTATACCATTAATGATTAAACCGCGATTTATTATTCCACAGTTTCATAGGTATTCTGTCACAGATTGCTCATGATTCATAAAAGCCGCGAAGGAAGGAGAGAGAGAGAGAGAGAGAGAGAGAGAGAGAGAGAGAGAGAGAGAGAGGGGGTTAAAAGGAGTTTGAGAGGCTGGCAAAAATTAGATTTTCCACGGTGGCCGAGTTGGTAGCCATGTTTTGTGAGGAAAAAGGGGAGTGGGTTTGGCGGCGGTAAGTTGTTCTCGCCTGTGCAGCATACCTGATGGGTCCTTTCTAATCATTTTTTTTGTCAATATCCGGCAATATGTGTCGCGGGGATTTTTCTCTCTCTCTCTCTCTCTCTCTCTCTCTCTCTCCATCTCTCTCTCTCCATCCTCCCCCCCTCTCTCTCTCTCTCTCCCCCCCCCCCCCCCCAGTCACACTGGCTGGCCACTGGTGTGATGGATTTTTCTTCCCGTTAGCGGCGTTCGTGAATAATGCTCGTTTGCAACGCCGGACAGAGAGAGAGAGAGAGAGAGAGAGAGAGAGAGAGAGAGAGAGAGAGAGAGAGAGAGACCTTTTGAAAAAGATTGTAAGGTGAGAATAAAAATACCATGATTACAAGTGTGTATGTTTAGATTTACGTGACGAATTTCTGCCTATTAGTTTTCCTGTGGTATTCGCGCATATATATATATAATATATATATATATATATATATATATATATATATATATATATATATATATATATATATATATATGTATATAATAGTATGTGCTGTGTGTGTGTCAAAGAAACGAAAAATCGTAATTTGCTGTGTTGCATTCGTGTGTCCGCATTTCTACCTATTAAATTTCCTGTGGTATTCGCTGGTATAGATATATATATATATATATATATATATATATATATAGATATTATATATATTAGTAGTGTGTCAAATAAACGAAAACTCGTAATGCCGTGAAATTTTGCTGTTTGTTACATTCGTATTCATTGCACGAGCAGGCATTATGGATTGTTTGACTTGTGTATTAGTTATAAAGGAAAGTCTGCCATAAACGAAACTAAAAATTTATTCCGTGGTGATGATGTTCTGGAGTCCCTTTGTTGAGCTCTATAGTCATTATTCTCTCTCTCTCTCTCTCTCTCTCTCTCTCTCTCTCTCTCTCTCTCAAACACACACACATCTCAAATATTGAAATTTGCCTTTGTGATCTCTGCGGGCGCTGTCACCCGAAATCCCACGAATAACGACCCACTTTCTACCGGAGGTCTTTTGTGAGTTTTCTTTTGTTTGGTGGCCCCGTACATCACTGTACTTTGTCATCGGCAGTTTATCAGCCTCTTAGGTAAATGAACTTCGCGATAAGCCATTACAATGATTTGTAATTTTAATGGCCGCTTCCGCTTTAGCAGTCATCCATTGTGGGGTGTCACGTGTCATGGCGCCCAATAATTACATCAGCGTGAAGATGGATTTATGGTCGTCCTCATCTTGGGTAAGGCGTAGGCACTCGGCCAATGCATAAATATTCTCCTCTTCTCTCTCGCCCCCCCACCTCCTGCTGCCTGCCCCTCCCTCCCTTCCTTTTTTCCTCGATAATTCAACTTTTTAACTGCTCGTAAGTCAGTCCACTACAACCGCTAGTATGTCCTTTGTGAATAGGAGAGAGACCGCCTCCGGTGTGGCGTCGGTAACAAAGAAGCCTGCTGCCCCGTGGAGGAAGGGTAAAGGAAAACTATAC
Source organism: Macrobrachium nipponense (assembly GCF_015104395.2). NCBI lineage: Eukaryota > Metazoa > Arthropoda > Malacostraca > Decapoda > Palaemonidae > Macrobrachium > Macrobrachium nipponense. The sequence continues at coordinate 43,208,264 of NC_087204.1, forward strand.
AAACACCCAATGAGCTTCAGTTGGCTCCCAGATGACCAAAAGTAGTGGCGAGTAATAAAGGCTATCCTCAAGAAAAATCGCCGCTTATTTATCTCTTGCGTCCTTTTTTACGCTGTCTCTCTCTCTCTCTCTCTCTCTCTCTCTCTCTCTCGTGCTTGTTCTCGAGTGTGCCACTTTTTACTCTCTTCTAATTCTTCATCACTCTCTTTTGGTTGTCTGTTTGATTGCGCGCTTCCGAGCGCGCTTGGTATATTTTTGCCGTGTTGTGTAGTTTTCTTTGTGGATGTAAACGCGTCTGAGTAAATAACCGGGGTGGGGGTTGGGGGTGAGGGGTGTGTTGAGAGGAGGAAGTTGCAAAACCTGTCTCCTATGGCGGATGCATTGCTAGTCATTCATTCGGCGACGCTGCGAAAAACAGGCAGGGCCTTTCTTTGAAGATTTCATTCATTATCCCGGAGGAGGGAAGGAGGGAACCGCCCTTTTTGCCGGGGAATTCCAGCTCATGCCTGTCGCTGGGAGATAACTGATAATTTTGCGTTTTTGGGACTTTTTCTCCGCCCGCTGCCGCCTCGCTTTTTTCCGCCCGCCACCCTACCTACATTTCAACCTTTCCCACCAATCACTACTCGCCCACTCTTTAAGAAAATAGCTCCCATTCTTAAAGTAACTACAGGCTAACACCCACCCACCCACCCCCTCCCCCCAGGGACGCAGCCTCCCAAAAACCGTTGTCTAGACGCCATACGTCTAGACTTAAAGAAAGTCTTTAGGTAGTCGAAATATGGTTAAAATATGAGGTTGCCAAGTACTGTGATATAATTTGAATCGGATGTGTTAGGTAAGACCCGAAAAAAAAAACTCCCGCACATGCGCGAGAGTCCGCATATAAAAAAATATATGCATGTACATGTTTATGTTTACATAAATATACACGTACTATATATATATATATATATATATATATATATATATATATATATATATATATATATATATATACATATATACACATATATAATGTAAATTTATATTTATATATAATCATAAATTAATTAAATCGCCAGTTCACATACAGTCAGTCTGTCAGCCAATAAGAAACTTGCCAAGTATGTTGAAAATTTATTTTTCCTCGATGTATAGATTGAATCGTGACCGTAGCGAACCTGAGAGATGGCCAGTGCTCAGGTTATCGGTGGTCGATGCTTTTACGTGGTCGAATTTTTGGTTGTAATAATTTTGGAAAAAGAAAACTGTGCTCTTTCACATTTTATTGAAATATATTCATCTCATTTTCCGGTGAATATGAGCCTGACCTTAGCAATATGCCTAAAGGATCACTATACACTGTCTTGCGCAGAAATATTGAAAACTTTTATGGGCGCTCACGCACGCATATCATATATATATATATATATATATATATATATATATATATATATATATATATATATATATATAATATATATATATATAATATATATATACATATATTATATTATAATACTATATATATATATAATATATATATATATATATATATATATATATTGTTTGTGTATAAGTATTGTATCTCACTTTTATGTGTAATGCACAAGCTTCGGAGTGCTTCTTATTGCTAGTACCTGGTTAGTTCTATCTGCTTCTAGTCACCTAATCTTCCCCCTCCCCACTTCCCCCCATCTCTCTCTCTCTCTCTCTTCCTCTCTTCTCTCTCCTCCTCCTTCCCTCTCTCTCTATTGTTTTTCTCCTTCCCCCTTCTCTTTCCTTGCTTGTTCCTACCGCTGAGCGTTTGCTCTTTCGAGTCCAAAGGGCTTCTGTGAGTTATTTTCTTTTGATTCACTTGCTCTGAGAAGGAGCTTCGTGGTTGTAGCACAATCAAGGAAAATTTTTGCCGAGTTATTCTCTTTCCCGCCGTTTGGGGTCTCTTTCAGCGCCAGCTTGTAATTATTGAGCTTTGTGGCACTCGGCTTTGTGCTTTGCAAAAGAAACGCTGTAGCGGAATCATAATAAGTGTCCGCGTTTTTATGCCGTGCGTTCAAATGCGTTCGCTTTTTATGTAGGCAATAAGCTCCATGTGCTTCAGTACATTTATGCACACACTTTTTAAATGTTTATATATATATATATATATATATATATATATATATATATATATATATACATACATATTTATATACATACATACACACATATATATATATATATATATATTATTATTATTATATATATATATATAATAATATATTATGTGTGTGTGTGTATGTGTGTGTGTAAAATAATATATATGAAATATATATGTGTATGCCAGTTGATGGTATGTGTATAATATATATGAAATATATGTGTATATATGCACATTATTATTATATATACATTTATATATATATATATATATGTATATATGTATGCAATGTTCCCAATGTTATGATCAATAAATGTTTATTCCTTTATGGCAGCATTGTGTGTTTGTGTGTGTCAGTCAAAGCGTTTCCTTATTAGAGACAGTAATTCTTTTATGCTCTTTTGATGGCAATCCCTCTCTCTCTTTGTAGACACTTGAGGTGTGTCCCAAGGGAAGAACATTGAAAACTCGACCGATCTCCTCGGGAGGGCGATCGCCTCCTTCAGGAGCTGTGATAGTCCCACTTGGGAAGCCTATCGCCCAGGTTTAACGCTACTTTTATGATGACATATCTCAGTTATGTTGCCCAAATGCACCAATGTAAAGACTATATTGTGGTCGTTGCAATATGTCGGAGCTCACGAGGTCTTAATGGACGAGAAGAGGAGTCTAAAATGATTTGAAATGATGATGAAGTAGACGTTTTGGTGCTTGTGAATGATTGAGGTGTAAGCGACGTTTTTTCGTCTCTCTCACTCAGTACAGGAAATTAATATATTTTACTGACACTATTGCAGGCAATCTCTCTCTCTCTCTCTCTCTCATATGCATTGTTTTTTCTAGTATTTTTTGGATGATTACCAATGCAGGTGTTGTGTTTTGTTTTCATAACTCAAATTGGAGTTCTAAAGGCCAGTTGTCTGGCCACGATTTAGCAGTTCTACATTGTTTATAGCTGTTATAGAACTTAAAAAAAATAGAGACTGGAAAGGTTCAGTATACTTGTGTGTAGTAAAGCCAGACTTTTTTTTTTACAGAGTTCAAAATACTCAAAACTTTGGTATAACTGTTTGTCGTTTGTACAACCAACTGTTTGAAGATATTTTAAAATCTCAAATCTTTATTGAGCTAAATGTCGCCAGTGTTAATAAGAACCCGATTTGCATGATATCTAAGGAAAACCTCAAAGCTTAGGTTGTCACAAGACGGCCCATCTGTGTTTGTACAATTCAAGGCCATCTACGTTTAGAATATAATATTTAGGCTGAAGGCCAAGCGCTAGGACCTATGAGGTCATCAGCGCTGACGGGAAAATAGAGAGTAAAAGGTTACAAAGGTTTAGGGAAAGTCCTAAGTTACTCTGTGAAATGATTGTCAGAAGAGGGTGGAAAGTAAAATGGATGAGAGAGAATATAAATGAAGGTACAGGAAGAGGAATGAAATGGATTGCAGCTAGGGGCCCAAGGAACGCTGCAAAGAACCTTAACGCCCACAGGGATCTATGTTTAGACCATTATTATTGTTTGAATTTGAAATTAGTTACTAAAAGCTAGTGAGGCCATCGGTGTTTAACCTGCTTCAAACACTCAAAATGTCACCACACTCTTTGTTAGTTGCCGCCAGTGGATCAGGAGTGTTGAGAACATGTTAAAAACTGAAAAATCTAAATAGCAAAGCCGGCTATTTCCCATGCAAGCGTAAAACTTCAGGGTTATTTCCCTGCAGTCGTGACCCTCCTATTTGCTTCTGACCAGAGCCGGGGAAGGGAGTCTCTGACGACAAAGATAATCCGGGGAGCAGTTTACTATGTGGATTAACTTTCAGTAAAAGTTCATTTGAATAATCGCATTTGGCGTAGATCAGATTTGTTAATTGAAACGGGGGATGAAAGCGAATTGGATTCTGGGAACAGTGTTTGGGGTCACCTCGACTCATTGGATTTCATTCGGGTCGCTCCTTTTATTGCGTTGGAAGTTTCTCTGACTGTCCAGGTTATTTATGGGAGATGGCTCCTTTACGCTTATTTTTCTTTTTTTTTCTAATGACTATGCAAACCTTATTGGGAAGAACGCTGAAGCAACCATTCTTTCAAGGTTTGAGATTTTGTGTGTGTGTGTGTGTGTGTGTGTATATATATAATGATATATATATATATATATATATATATATATATATATATATATATATATTTATCACACACACACACACACACACCACACACATATATATATATATATATATATACACAGTAAATACACACACACACACACCACACAAAATATATATATACAGTAATATATGCACATACAAACACACACACACACACACACACACATATATATATATATATATATATATATATATATATCTATAATATACATACATACATACACTTACACTGAACGTACTATCCTTCCCCTCTTTCTCTCTCATTTAACCTTAATAGGTTAATTATGCTCAAATTAAATAGCTATTCTCTTCACCACTTCATTATATTTTAGTTTTCGTATTTCCACATTATGTAAGTAGTAACAGCCGTAACAGCAGTAGCATTAGCCGCCATTTTCATATGGAAAATGACCTCCGATTTCGTGGAGGGAACATCGTAAGGGATGGCTTTTCCGTGGAGGGGAAAATGGGATTTGTTTCCAGCCATAAAGACCATTTAAAGAGAGGCTGCTCTTCTTGAATCGCCGGGCAAAAGGGGTGAAATCTCTATTTATAGAATCTATAAAATCTCCCATTCATGGAGTGCGAGTGGGGGCCGCCGTGGGTGAAAACGAGCGAATTGAGATTTATTCTAAGGCCTCGTTTATTTCTAACCTTTCCCTCCACGTTCGTTCCCCGCCTTATCCCGTTTATCATGTCCCTCTCACCACCTCCACCGGCTCCTCCCCTTCCTCTTTTCCTACCGTCTCTTACCCCCTTCCTCTGTTCTTTCCCCCTCCCCTCTCCCCTCTCCCTCCACGTCTCCAACTCGCAAGTTTCCTGGAAGCTTTAGACTTCTCTTGCTCTCTTCCTCTTCTTCTTCTTCTTCTTCTTCTTCTTTTTTTTTTTTCATGATTTCAGGTATTTTAAGCGAACACTAAATGTTTACTCGTGGGAAATTAATGGAAATGTTCTTCGCCACCAGCCAAACCCCCTCGAAACCTTTTGATGCCGCTAACGAGTGAATTCTGAAACAGTTCTTTGCCCCCTTGTTTTCAGATGGGGCTCGATGTCAGTCTCCCATTTTTAAGAGCAATCAGGTGAAAATGTTCCTGAACCGTGGAGAAAAATTTTCATTTGTTTACAAGTTATTGTTCTCCAGTGCGTTTTGTCTTCTTGTACCACTTTACTAAAGAATTTTTTTTTATTTTTATAGTTTTGAGGTTTTTTATTTACGTTCTTTTTTATATATTCACTTCTCATGCTGTTTGTTGTAGCAACAAGAACGCGGAGATTAGTATTTAATTTCTTGTCATTCAAAGTATTAATTTAGAGTGCAACATGCTCTCTCATTCTTGTATCAACTTCTGTAAACTAGATGTTAAAGTGAAAATAAGGCATTTTCATTTAGTTCTTAATTATACTTTAATGTATGTTGTGTTACAGAATAAAACTATTAATTTTCCTGTTAAAAGTAATTTTTTCATTTGGTTCCTTTATTATTCAGTATATAATGCGATATTCTGTTTCTGCACGTGTTCTGTTTTCTCTTCCAAAGAATGTTGATAGAATTCTCCGTATAATGTGTCTGCGACTTTATGGTCTTCTCCTGTCTACTATAAATTGAAGTGTTATTTTGACTGATCTAGGAGTGCTTCAAGGGTCTGTGAAGGGTAGGGATGCATTTGTGTTTGCACATGTTTGTTTTGTTTGTTTGTCTTGAGAGAGAGAGAGAGAGAGAGAGAGAGAGAGAAGAGAGAGAGAGAGATGCGGAACATACTCCTTTCAAGTGTATTTTCTTAAACTGACGCTTTTCAAGTTAAAGTGTTCTACCTGTTTGTTGTCGAGTTTTTGCAGTCTGAGGAAAATGAGTACTCTTTATTACCTCTTTAAATGACAAATAATTTCACTCTTGATGAGTTTTAGAAGAAGAAAATCTCCTAACAATTGAAAACCTTATGCTGCTTAAATTTTCCCGTTGCCGAATAGCTTTTGTGGAGGGATAGGAATTGTAGTTTTTATGAATACTCATTTCATGGAAGGTTTGCATATGAGGAAGTCGAGGTTGAAAAAATGCTCTGGTGAGAAACAATTCCCTCTTACCATCTTAGTTCCACCTTGTGATGGCTTTGGCAGCTTGATCTTGTTTCCCCGTTCTAGAGAACGTTCTTCCTCTTTGTTGTATTTTAGGAATAATGAGGATAAAAGTTCTGCTAAAATATTATTCAGGCACAATAAGGTTAGACATTTTGCTAAAAATAGGTTTATTGAGAAGTAACGATAAAAATAAAAATAAAATTTTTGGTTGGTGAGGACAGAAATTTTGCTAAAAAAAACCAAGTTTTCTTGAGAAGCAATGAACATAGAAAATTTGCTGAAAATAGTTTTTTTTATTAAGAAGTAATAATGACAGAAGTTTTGCTAAGATTAAGTTCCATAAGTAATGAGGATAGAAACTTTGCCAGAAACAAGCTTTATTGAGTAAAAGTGATAAATAGAAGCTTTAGATAAAAATAACGTGGTTATTTGTCCTAAAACCGGAAGCTCTTTAACTTGTCTCAGACATGTTTTTGCTAAAAGTTTTTGCTTATAGTTACAGCATGAGGTGGAGCACCGGCACTTATAAATAGTTGGGAAGCGAATTTTAGCACTGCAGGTGAAGTGGACTGATACTATGCTCCTTATTTTAGAAGTAACATTAGTCTTTTGGAGTTTTTTTTTTTTATTTATTTAATTTTTTATTTTGTGATTTGCTAGTGTTTTTTGGCGCATGAATTTCCATTGTTTATCGTCTTGATAAAATCGTTGAAATGAATTTGCAATTGCGCATTTTTAACAGTCTGCTCTAAGTTTCCCGTCATCGATCGTCCTTTGAGTAGAGAAACTGAATCTTAAAGCGCCATAAGTTGTGAGAAAACTGAGATTACTCCTCGGTTCATCCTGATCAAAGATTTCTAGGAAACTTTTGACGCAGCGGAGCGAATGGACCACTTCCTTAGGTTTGGTAAACGACCACCGATCTAAACTGAAGTGGCCGATATTATTTTTCAGAAAGCGAGAAAAGTAAAATAACCTTTGCATAAAGTTGAATTTTTTTCTCCTGTGAGAAGATGATAATGACGTTAAAACCCGACTGTGATTCATCTGTGTGGTGTGTGTGTGTGTATATATATTATATATATATATATATATATATATATATATATATTATATATTATATATATATATACTATATATATATATATATATATATATATATATATATATATATATATATATATGTTTGTGTGTGTGTGTGTAGTGGATAGGTTGAAGCAAGTAATGGATTTTAGCCAGTCGATAGGATTCCTATAATTTCAGGATCGAGTCTAGTATTACCTGCTGATACAGTGTTATGTATATATGTACGTATATAACGTTGCCCTCGATGGTTGATATCACAGTGGCTGAGATTTTGTTATCATTTACGTTGAAAAATGAACCTTGTGTCCATTTTACCATATGTAGCTCCTCACTCGTGTTATGTCCGTATTGGGTAGTTTTCACCTCATAGGTTTTCTGTCATCCTTTTTTCATGACAGTTAATTTTCCCTTAACATTTTTCTCCGCCCCTACTTTCTTGTGCCGTGACTTGGTTCGTTACTAATCTCTCAAAGAGTATCTCTCTGTCTTCTCTTACCTTTGGCCTTGCAGCCTGAAATCACCACCTTCTGCCTGTCTGGCAGAAGAAGAAGAAGAAGAAGAAGGCGAAGAAGAAGAAGAAGGATCTTGGAGGTAAGGACGAGGTTGAGGAGGTGGGAGGGTCAGGATGTAGAGGGTGGGGAGGGGGCGGTTGGTTGCAGGAGTTGGTGGTGAGGAGGGGGTTTAGGAGGAGAAGTAAGGCGCCCGAGGCCTGGCTATAATGAAAACAGACAAGACTTTGGCCGGATTTCAAAACAGATTATTAAATAGCTTTGCCAAGAAGATTGGAATAGCAGTGACGCGGAGAATCGCCGCGAGCAGTTCATGTTGGGGGCTAAAGAAAGATAGGAGCAAGGAAAGGCCGGTGATTGGGGGTCTTTTCTGAGTATTCCTCTGGCTTTGCTCTGCCTTCCCGCCCCCCCCCCCCCTCCCCCTTTGATTTATTTTTAATATTTTTTTTTCTTTTTCTGTCCCGTATGCTTTGTTTTCGTCCATTTGGAAATCTTCTCTCCTGTATCATGTTATTCTCTCGATATCATTTTTTTTCACTTGCCATAATGCTCCCCCCGCCTATTAGGGCAATGCCTCATTAACCTATGCCATTTTTTCCTTTATGCCTCTGTAAAGCTCAGTTCATTTTTCCTCCTGCTCTCTCGTCTCCCTTCGCGTCGCCGCACCTGAACATTACTGTATTCAATCCTGGGGTTCCATAAGGACTGTCTTCTCGCCAATCGCCTTCCAGACTACATTATCAGTTCTGCCTACTTAAGGTAATCTCATTGTCTTCCGTCGATCGATCATTCTCTCCCACGAAATAGCATCTTCCCTTCCCTCCCCTCCATTTCCCATCCCACCATCTCCCCTCGCTCTTACTACTTCTTCTCCCTCTCTCCTCACATGCCTGCCGTTTTCAGATAGATGAGGCAAATGATGTAAAGGAGAGGGTCATTCAGTGATCAGTGTTTATTTTTTCGTCGATTGGATGGAAACCTCTCTATGATTTAATGAAAAGTGGTTATTTTTCCCATTTCTTTGTATTGCGTTACTAAGGTATTTGTTGTATATTTTCTTTTTTTTTCTCGGGCGATAATGTGTGTTTTCTTGGGATAATTTTACTAAAAATACAGGACGGTTATATGCATGGTGGTGACTGTTAAAAGAGACTCTTCAATGGAAATTCCACTGTAATTAATATCATGCTTCCTTACATTAGCTGCTACTTAGAGGATTATCCGTTTATCCTTGATATGTAAAAAAAAAGATCGTCGTTAAAGCGTCCCAGATTTATATACAACTGGATCTTTTAACAATAACAAAAGAACGCGAATTTGCGTTCTGTTTGCTGCAAAAATATAATTCAATCTGTGTTCAGAGTTTCCCAGCATTTCATTTATTTTCGATAGGTTCTCCTTGATTTACTTATTCTTTCTCTGAAATTGTAAATGGCTGCCCTTTACTCTCGAGTGCTTGATTTTTTGAGTCATAATCAAAGCATAATAAAAGCAACAGTATATGATATTTATGGGATCCATTTGAAAGAATGTCTCATGTAGATTAGATTTGATCTGTCTGACATAAATATTTTGCACTTACTAATATGCATTTTTAGATTTTCGTTTGTATTTAGGTATTCAGTTACTCTCACGTGTACGTAGGCAGTAGTAGTATGAGGATTCTTTGCCCCGATAATCGTAATTGTTTCTTCCTTTTGATAGTTTTATTTATTTTTATAGCTGCCATTACAAAAGGGTCGGAGGATCGGATTACATTTCAAATATAATGGTATCAAAGTGGTTGGTTTTCTCTGTGACTCAGTCGTGACTCACTGGGGTTCCATGTGGCTGATACAGTTGTCGTTCGTCTTCATGATTCTTGTTGACCTTCGTTGAGCTTTATTAGGCGCCACAGACATGAGTTAATTGCAACGATGTGAATGACACTGGTGGCCTGTTAATCATTGCTGTCGTTCGTGTATTTTGTTGCAACTACTACAGTACTTTCGGGGTATGAGCCTCGTATTTTACTTTTTGGAATAGGAATAAGTGAGAAATTAATGTTGAGCACCTTTTACGTTTTTATTTTATTTTTTTTTTATTTATTCACTTATTATTTTTGTTTGTCAAGGGTTCTTTTGGTTTTGCCTTTGTTGGATATCGGACAGATTGCGTAAAGTTTCAAAGTCTAAAATGCCTCTGAAATGACATTTCAATTAATATTTCAAATATCTCTGGGCTAAATAACTTTCCCACTGTTCCGGTATCAACATGAGCTTCCAATATTTATCATTTACCTGGCGTTATATTCGCTGGCAGTGGGGGAGGGGGGAGGGGGGGGGGCGCAGACCAATAGGATGAAATGTGCGTATCCGAGAGACCTCCCCCGTCACCTGAGCAGCGCTACCTATTGATCGTAAGAATAAAATGGGAGCCGGGTGAAATCTCCGAGCGAACAACTTTTTTTAATCCATTTGTCTATGAAATTTTAATCTGAAAGAGGAATGGAAGGGGGTTAATTGCATGTGACGGGGCAAGCCTCCTCCAGTCACTTAGCAGATTCCCTGGATGGCAAAGGCGCGTTCAGATGGGGGTTCGTAGACCTTGTGTGCTTCTTGGAAATGACGAGGTTTTAACTGGCTTTGCGTTGAAAGAACAGGTTTTCGTCTGTTTAAATTGTTGAAAGGGAAGTTTCCTTTTTTTCAAACTTTTTAATTTTAATTAGTAAAGTGTCGTTTTATATTACATTTATTTCCATATCAATTGTTGGGTGACATTTCAGCCTTCCAGCTCTATCATTATTATTAGTTATTAGAGCGGAATTTCGGCATTGCTGCTGTTTACAATTTATTTCAAGGGAATGTGTTTGCATTTAACGTGTATGATTGATTTCATATGGAAAAGGCGAGTTTTACTACAGATTTATGAGAGGTCATTTTTATGATTGACCCTTTTACTTTATATATCTAACAACAAAACTTGAAAATAAAATTAGCCGACATTGCATTGCTAGTATCCTATTAGTTCAAGTGGCGCTCATGCCTTGCAATGCTGAAAAAATAGCATTTGTCGGGAAATGGTGTGCTTAAAAGAAGCGTAAGAATTTTCATAATATGAAGGTTCAGATTTTGTAATTAGTCTTTTTCATAAGCCCCATAAAAATTTTATGATAATTTCTTTTAACTCTAGGTGTAAAGCCTTTCGACTCAGCTTTGTGCTAGCTTCTGTGGTCGAACCATTAGATCGTCACTCGAGGTTTAACTCTTGCATACAAAAGATGTGTAGAGAGTTTCTGAATTTCTGTAAAAGTCTCGGATGTTATTTATTTTCCCTTAACACTGAATGTCTTGTTGAGCATAACCGAGTAATCTTACGCTTCTGGTTTTGTTAATACGTGAAATGCTACAACGGTGGGACTCAAATATGTACAATAGATTAACTGTGAGCGTAGGTAGAATAGAATAAAACCAGTTGCTTGTCAACTCTCTCTCTCTCTCTCTCTCTCTCTCTCTCTCTCTCTCTCTCTCTCTCTCTCTCTCTCTATATATATATATATATATATATATATATATATATATATATATATATATATATATATATATATATATATATAGCGATCTTTAGGAAGATGAGTCTCATTGTTCGAACTGGAGTAAAATTTACATTTCGTGCTTTGGATGTGATATATTTAGGATGGCAGGTTTTCCTTTTATGCCCTGTGTGTTTCGACGTGCCATTTTTATATGTATTTTGGGGTTCCCCCGTGGGAAAAATTTGTTTATAGCTCTGAGCATCGCCTGGGAAGCTGTTGCTCTTCCCCCCTCGTATGTGAAGAAAATGTGTTTGTTATGGAATTTCATCTTTGAAGGTTTTTTTTTTTTCTTACTGTAAGACTTCTTGGGATAATATATTTGTGAGCTTGACTGGTTTTGGTTTGATTTTTATATATTTTTATGTATGTTATTTATAAAGTGTATATAAACACATAAATACATACTCACAAACATATATATAGTTTATACACACACACACACACACACACACATATAATATATATATATATATATATATATATATATATATATATATATATATATATATATATATATATATAGCGTTAAATTCTCTTACAAATATTTAAGACAGCATATGAATGAATTGCATATTAAATTCAGAATATTTGGTAACATTCTGGCCTTCTCTGTATGTGGAAGCGTCTGTGTGAATGCGTCGGACGTTTTCCGCGTATTATTAAAAACACTAAAGTGGTCCAGCGGTTCAGTTTCGGGCATATTTCCTACAGTTGTAAGAGACGTCCAGATTGTATTGGGAATCCAAGTAATGCATTTCCCCACTGTTGTTTTTCCATTATTCTCCAGTTGTGGTTTAATTTCGGAATGTGGCGATGCTTTGTTTATGGTAATGGAGCCTTGCGTCTATTACAGCCTTCACTTTTTTCCTCTCTCTCTCTCTCTCTCTCTCTCTCTCTCTCTCCTCTCTCTTGGATTATCGACATGGTTGTGGATTGCCTTGTTGTTCTTAACGCTTGTTTGTTTTCCTTTGTGCGTACATGAGGAAGCGCTTCTGCATTTTATTAAACTATATTTGTTGTCTTACATTGTGCTTTAGGGGAACACTTGAAATACGCTTCAAAACACGATGTTACATCTGTAAAGGTTAGACACTTTGAAGTCGTGTATCTGTTAGGAAGGAAGCTATTGGTTCGTCTCGTTGTTCTTTTTAAGACTAATGACATTTGTAAGTAAAACCATTTTTGTTCCACTGTGAGTCATACTTATTTTAAGATCTGAAGTGTTTCACAAAAAGATCCTCTGTGGATGACTTAGATTCTCGACACATGAACGAACCCGTAAATCAGAGACCTAAAGTTGTGAAAATATCTTGATGATGAGCTTCTCTGTCCGTTTCTCTGTCTGTTCCTCATCTTCGCGCTTTCATCTTCCTCTCTTGCTGATGGGACAGCTCCAATCTTAGTAAGGTTGGCATTATGCTCTGATTATTGTACAGAGACTCACTCCTACCTCAGTGCCATGCCACTGCGTCGTCTGGATTCCGTAAGTCTTGTGAATTTCTCCAATTCCTGAGGGATGTGAATTTTTCTAATCAGAAGGACTTAGGGTCTTTTCAATTGTATACACTTAGACTCACGTAAGTTCAATCAACAGCAAGTTGATTCCCTTTAATCTCATTGTAACACGAATTCACACACAGACACACGCACACACATCGGCACACAAAGAGAGACGTGACATGTGATACAAATCTCTGCAGCAAAGACGAGCAGCTTCCTCAGTATTATGCTCATCCTTTATTTTATTTTTCGTCTTCCCTCCCTGGTCGTAGGAAGTCTACAGGTCCTTTTTTTTATTTCCTTTTTCGGTATTTCTTTTTTTCTTTCTTTCTTTTTTTGCGCACACGAGGACGCCTGAGAATCTTCTCTTTGTTCTCGATCTCGTCCGAGAATAAAAGATTTATACAAACTTTTTCTGTGATTGGCTTACAGTTGACGAATTAACAACCAATAGGAGGGACGGATTCTCTTTTATGGTCGCCTGGGATTACTTCTCTTGTAGGTATAAACGTGAAAGACTTTCTTCTCTTCTTTTCTTGCTCTTCTTCCTCCTTGGATGTGTACAAGAAACTATCCCCTCCTGTGGACAATTTGCTCTCTCTCTCTCTCTCTCTCTCTCTCTCTCTCTCTTCTGTCTTCTCTCGTCTCTCTCTCTCTCTCTCTCTCTCTCTCTCTCTCTCTCTCTTCTCTCTACATACTTATGGAATCAGTAAGAGATTTTACATCGTGAAGATTTTCTTTTACTTCATTATTAGGCGCAACAAAAGACACTTTCGTCTTGAAGTTTCATATTTATTACAACTGAGCTCTCTCTATCTCTCTCTCTCTCTCTCTCACACACACACACATATATATATAATATATATATATATATATATATATATATATATATATATGTGTGTGTGTGTGTGTGTGTGTGTGTGTGTGTGTGTGGCGCTTGTGTTAATGATGAATAACGCTGGCATTTCAAAATAGTAAACAATTCAGGATTTGTAAATAGTGTAAACGATGTAACCGAGTATGCGCGATTGTTTTTCGGGGGCAAGTTTTGGAAATCTTGGCACAGGATACAATGCAAGATAATAATAACACTCAAGCATATTTGGGAGCTTGATCGATGCACACACACTCAAGTTAACGAAGTGGCAGCTTTTAAAGACCGGCATTGCCACCAAAATATCATTGATGACTACAATACCAACTGGAAAGAATGGAGTTTAGGAATAGGAGATACTGTGAATACGAAATGGGAAAGAGGCGATGTAAAAGACAATAAACAAGTACATGATTGCGATAAAGGAATGCAGAGAGAAGAAGTGAGTTATCGAATCTGTCTCGAGATGCAAGAGGAGGCGAACAGATGAGGCCTCAGCATTGAGGTAACACTTGGAAGGATTTAATTAACCCCGAGCAGATCCTTAACTGAGATCCTTCGGTTAAGGCTGTGATTAAGGCAGACCTGATAATGTGCAAATTAGCTCTATGCTTAGTCTCGCCCTCCATGACTTGTGCTCTCTTGCGCTGGGAGTCGCGTCTTTGTTAATGTTCTGGAATTTTTGTACGTGTTTTTTTTTCTTTACATTTGCTATGGAGAAATTGACTTTAGGAATTGATTCCTATTCCTCGTTTTGATATGTTATTTTGTGAGAGAAATGATGTTCTAAGTCATGTCTTGGCATATCTGTTCGTGGTTATGTTGGATGTAGTTTTTAGATAATAGAACATTTCGTTTATTTGATTCATTGACAGTATTTTTTCTTTTTATTCCTTTTCAGGTTAGTGTCATTGCGGCGCAGTCATCTCGCGCACATCACCGGGTCTTTGAAGGAAAGGGGAAACCGAGTCTTCGCTTTTGCTTGTATGTATTTATACGCTTGAATTTGTATCTCGTTGTATAACGAGGTGCCCTACGTTAATTTGAAGGCGAAGTTTTGCTATAGGTTGTAATTCTTTCTTGCATTTTAAACATGTAAAAACATCATTCCAAATCCTCTCTCTCTCTCTCTCTCTCTCTCTCTCTCTCTCTCTCTCTCTCTCTCTCTCTCTCTCTCTCAATAAAAGGGGAGGGGGAAGCAAACAAGGAATAAGAGGCGTTAGGGTTACAATAAAAGACGTCCCAGGAAGCCGTTATTGCTTTGTAAGTCATTTTTAATTACTTTCCATCCTTGCTGTTGCCTCCGGTATTTCTGATCCTATCGTAATTACGTCGGCCAGATAAAGTCGGAAATTAGTGGCTTTCGATATGGGAGTTTTCTCGCGTCGGGGACTCCTAATGGAACCGGTGTTATGTAGATGGGCCAAACTTTTAGCTCGGCTATTACCTCTGTTTTTTTTCTATTGGAGGTAGGGGGGGGGGGGGTGAGTACTGGGAAGGGTAGTATAAGGGTGCCCATCTGAACGCCAGTGTTGCTGGCTGTGTTCCGTCGATGTGTTCCGTAGGGAGGCCGGTTGCGTAAGCTGTTTATTCGCTTTATAAGGAAAAATGTGTTGACATTCGATTTGGGCGAGAACAGGCCATTTTTACCCTTTTTGGTTTGTGTAAACTCTCTCTCTCTCTCTCTCTCTCTCTCTCTCTCTCTCTCTCTCTCTCTCTGAATTTTCCTTCCTGTTTATCTTTGAGTATTAGTTTTATATTGTATTTAATTAGAGAGATAACGAAAATAGGAGAGATAAAGAACATAACACTTACGGTGGTTATTATTATAAACGTACTACTTCCGCCATACTGTTCATTTAATGTTTATGATTATGATTCCGGTAATACTCTGTTCTTGATTTAATTTAGATTCAGGGAAGTAAAAGACAATTGGAAAAGAATAGAATTGTATACAATTTCCATAGTTCCGATCTCGAGAGCATGTTTGCACGCACACATGTTCCTGTGAAGATTTTGACATTTCATTGTGATGTAAGGTACTACTCATTGATGCCCCGCCCCAAGGGTTATCAGTATCATCAGGGGCGGTTGTTGGACCTCCTGCTCACCTTTGATTTGAAGTTTTGAAGCTCGAACTGGCCTTATTATTGCTACCAGTCGGAGCTCAGGAACCAAACTGTGCAGCCACTTTATGCTTTCGTTTAAAGGCTGAGAAATTCTTCCACGGAACATCTAATTCAGTATCCAGGACTGACCTGATTTCCTCTTGGGAATTATGGATAACGTCTCTGAAATATTGACGCTCAGTAGCAAGGACATCCTTGATACCGGTCATCATTTCCTCCCGGAAGTCAGGAGATGCGGCAAGCGGTATTTCCCTATTAAGGTGTGCTTGCGTGATCTGATTGCGCCGAGGCAGCGGTATTGCCACATCCCATTTTACATCATCAAGTTGCTGGAGACCTCGGCGTGATCGTTTATTTCGGTGTTGTGTAATATGCAGGAAACAATGTGCTATATCAATGTATAAGTTTTACTCCTTAGTCTTTACTTCGATTGCAATTTTTTTTTTCTTTTTTTACTCCGGTCGGTTTATTAACAGTCGACTTTCGGTATTTCTCAAAAGCCCCCAGAGCTGTCAGGTTGCCTTTTGAACTCTGAAATCTCTCTCGCCAATCGCGTCGATGAAATAATCATGATCCTAGTGAAGGAAGATGATGATCGTGATACTGACGCAGATATTAAGATAGCTTTTGATAAAAAAAAAGAATGAAGATAAAAAAAACGCTCTAAAATTATCGTGTGCCTTGAAGTCACATATGTTGTAATGAGCTGTCAGTGAGATGTCTCTGATGAAAATCTAACGTCATGTCGAGGCTGATATCTGGCGCAAGCAGAATATCATGGACTCTGATAATTCACAGCTAAGTAAATAAATTCTGCTGCAAAACCAAAGTTATTTGAACTGAGACTGTAGTGAAATATTATTAAAGGTGATGTACATCCAAAGCTCAGTGAATGATCTGTACTGCTTTGGTAAAGAGAAGCTGGCGGTTCATCACTTCCCGTTTTTGTTTCTCTTCCTCGCAGGAATTGTGATTATGATTGGATACTTGTCAGTGACATGTAAGTAATTCCCAGGTTAGTGTAATTCAGTGTGATTTCGAAGTTGATGTCATTGGGTAATACGGCATATTACCGTTATGGAGGTATTATTAGTGAAGGAAATGTAATATAATGTGAGGTTGATTTTGCTTAGTTCAACGTTAACGTCAACATTATTGATTAATTATCATAATGTCAGTCCATGCCGAGGCATACTCTAGTTGAATAGAAGAGAATTTCAGTTGATGTAATAATTTAGTCAAATCAAGATATCATAGTTGGTGATATTACCTGAGTAATATTCGAATTTTACCGAGTGCGCTGTTACTTCAGTTGCGACTTGATAGGTAAATTAATCAGTCACTTTAAGTATAGATGGAATTTACCGTATTTTTTAACTGTTCATTATATGAATTTAATTTGTCGGACCCAGTTGTGCACAATGTTGCGTATTATTTGATAGATTTTTTTTTCATTGTTTATGTTGTTGGTATTAAATAGTTTTTTTTTTTTTTTTTTTTGGGGGGGGGGGGGGGGGGGGGGGGGTGCGCGCTGGCATGATGTGCGGGTTTGAATGACTCGCAGTTTCTACTGAATTCTGAAAAGTCACCCTCCAGTGGATGACGTTCCCTTGGTTCCACTAAACCTCAAGCAGATTAGAGATAACTCTTTCGGCCAAGGTTTGTTTGTGATGAAATGAGGCCAGTTGCTCGTATTATCGAGACTGGAACTTTGGCTTAAAAGCCCGGAAAGAAAATAGAGGGAACCAACTACGATAATAAAGAAAAGAGAGTAGGAAGCCCACTTCCTAAAATCATAACGATGCTGAGAATTGGTATGGTCAAAATGTCTCAACATCGGTTTTCTCTATCCATTCTGTCGACACCAGACATCATAACCCCCGGAATTTTTATTCCCAGATAATGTTATCTTAAAAATGAATATACCATTTATCTATGTAACCTCTTAAACTGTTCGCTGGTTCATTTTTCCCACGTCTTCGTCAGAGGTAACAGGAATATGTCAGCGTCAGCTCAATGAATGCGAATTAAGCTGGGCTTGTTCACTGAATGGCATTTGTTTTTGTGCCTCGGGTTCTGGGCAGCTGCCAAAAGGAGGTGTGATGCTTGACATTTCACGGTATCACATTATCTTGAACCGACTACAATTACCGATCCAGTTTCAGAGCCGCATTCCTTGCATACTTCTCTCTCAGTTCTTCGTGAAGGCACTTGCCTCTTTTTTTCTTCTTCTTTTTTTTAGCTTTTCAAGTATTTTTTTTCTTGGCTTTTTTTTACCGGTCTAAGTATTTTTTTTCTTCTTGCATTCTTCATGCCACTTCTTTTGGGAATTTACTTTTTTTTTTCATTACTTGTACAGTATTCATGAATTTGCTAGGCAAGGAAGACTTAAATCCTCACTTCATTCATCTTATGTTAAGAGTGTAGTCTTGTATATGTATATTTTTGTGTTTTTTTCGGAAAGTTTATGTTTTTTCTCTGCTGTGAGTGCATGTTTGCTCGGTTGAAATATATTCTCGTTTTATTCATTCTACTTCCTATGTTTTATTTCCGAAAATTGAGATTTTATATTTAACTTCTTGCTTTTATACTATCGTAGATGCTATTTTATATTGTCTTTAAAAAATAAGCGCTCATGAAGAGGACAAATCACATCTGGGAGTAATGGAGTACGTTCAGAAACTCATTCCGACGAGAACACGTGCGACAACTTTGGGCTGAATCGACGAGGTTTTTGTCCCGAAAGTTAACCATTTAAACACGCTTCATTTCAACTTCGAGGCTTCGCATTATTCCTCCGGCAGCAGTAGTCGTTTACAAGGATGATTAATGTGACAACGCAGAAATTAATGTCGCGTTTATAAGTGACCATTGTCGTCCAGTTCAGTGTAGGCGGACGCGAGCTCCCCGAATGCTCGTTCAGTTGGCTTCATCACAGGCAGTCTTTTGCATGTTACGGAGACATGCGATTCTGTTTCGTGAATATTTTCAAGGCTGTTTTCATACCATTGTCTGCGTTGCTCTCTCTCTTCTCTCTCTCTCTCTCTCTCTCTCTCTCTCTCTCTCTCTCTCTTGCCTGGGTGGATTGAGTTTTCAAGAAATTGTTCTGCTTTAACTCAGTGACGTACACACGTGATGGATATGCATATAATTCAGAAATGTCAGTTTCATAATTTCCCATATTGAGATTTGTATGGAAGTTAACACTAATATATCACACGGTTGGAAATCATAGGACCTTACTTTCAAAAGTTTGTAAAAATATAGTTACAAAACCAGTTTCCCTCCTTCCACAGGATTACTCTCCTACCTTCAGAATGATGTTTGGGAATTTGGAAATTGATCCTCTGGGATCACGGATCCAGACTAAAACGTGAACTTCTTGTAGCGTCACTTATTTCTGAGCCCTCGTGTGTTGGCAGCGGGTTGAGCGTGAAGAAAACATTGCAGTGTTCGTAGATGCTTGCTCTGGTCCATATAGGATTTTTTTATGATCCTTAGTAAATCAATTATGCGATCGGTTTGTGCTTGTGCGCACAATGAAAACAGAAATTTTATATATATATATATATATATATATATATATATAATATATATATATATATATATATATATATATATAGTTTTGTTTTTTTTTTTTTTTTTTTTTACAATTTTACTTGGAATTTTATTTTTCATTTTTTTTCCTTTTAACAGGCTGATGATGTAATTAATTGGATGATTAACGAAACGTTGCAATAAATACAGCCTTGTACATCTGTGTGTGCCCTCTTACCCTTTATTGTTTAATTATTAATATGGATTGATTCCTGGCTCCTATCTTACTTAGCTATATATGTATATATATATATATATATATATATATATATATATATATATATATATATATATATGATATATAACTATATATAATATATATATATATATATTATATATATATATATATATATATATATATATATATATATATATATATGTTTGGATATCGCATTTGTTCTCCACGTGACCTCTCTCATATGTTAGTACTTACCGTCCCCTTTTGTTTTAAAAGATAGCATTTTCACCCTTTCACCCACCTCTTCGTTATTCCATCCTTGTTAACCATCCATCCATTCTTCCTCCCATCTCCTGCCATCTTTCCTTGAAGGATGGTCAAGAGCAAACGAGGGAGGGATGGAGGGGGAGGGGAGGGGTGTTACAGGACGAAGAAGTCGAATAATGGCTTTTTGTGGTTCTCTGAATTCGACTTCCCCTTGAGCGTGTGTTGGCCACCGGTTCGTTACCCGTCGTAGGAGATACGAGAGTGGACTCCCCTTGAATGCCCAAACACTTCTCTCTCTCTCTCTCTCTCTCTCTCTCTCTCTCTCTCTCTCTCAAAAAGTGGGATTTTGGAGTGTGGTCTGAGTGTGGTCTGAACGTGGGGGGGGGGGGGGGGGGGGGGGGGGAGGGGGGGGGGGGGGGGGGGGGGGGGGGGGGGGGGAGCTGCTGTTTATGAGAAAAATGGCATCCCATTGTAGCCGTTTCTTATCTCTTCCATCTCTTTAGCAAATAGCTGCTTCGTTTTATTTAGGTTCTTTTTTTCATTTATTCCTTTTATTTTGCATCCGTCAGCACTCTGCTCGCGCTTTCTCGCTGTAAATGTGCCATTGATCTCTGACCTTACCTTCCTGTATGTAGGTCTTGGTTAGTGTACAAGCATAATTCTAGTCTGCTTTTTATCGGCTGTTTTTATTGCGACTGAACAGTATTGTTTGAATTTGTCGTTTCTTATTTTGTTAACTACTTTGGATAACTACTTTGGATGAATTATTATTATTATTATTATTATTATTATTATTATTATTATTATTATTCAAAAGTTAAAGGCAGTGGTGGAACAAATCAGCCTTGACTTTGACTCAATTCTGTCTGCTACGTTCCACGTGAAAAAAGCTTTTTTCACGATGTGGAAACGTGTCGTTTTCACGATTGTATATATTGTGTTTCTTGTGGTTTTTTGCTTCTTGACAATTAACGCAACCGTAGTGGTCTATAATTGTAGACGACGGCTTCGTACTAAATTAATATAACTGTCACGTGCTGACATATGAAAGTGTTCTGTAGATACTGGACCTTGTCATTATTACCTTAGCGGTTTTAGGATGAGAAAGACGTAGGTTTCATTTTAACTCGGTTATTACTTCCATTAGGTGTGTTCGGCAAGAGAGAGAGAGAGAGAGAGAGAGAGAGAGAGAGAGAGAGAGAGAGAGAGAGAGAGAGCAAGTACCGTGACACCTAAGAATTCATTTTGTTATAGGTTTCTGTATATAGCACCAACTCAATAATTAAGTTTTGCCACACCAGCAGCGAATACCAGGAAAGTAAAGCTTTTGCACCTGAAGATGACTATTTTGATTTTATTCGTTCAAGTTAATTAATGAACTAACTAGTGTCATATTTTTTATCTCATGAGGTCGTGCGTTATTGTCCAAGCCATTTGACACGTAACCCAAACACTGCTCTGGTTATAAATTCATAAGGCTCTATTAGAATCTGAAATTGCATGTTCATGGTATCTTGAAGAAAATAAAATTGTAAGTGTATATTTGTGTATACCTTTATACCTATGCTTGATTGTTTGTCTGCGAGAAATATATAGAGGTAGATATTAGTTAATACTTATCCGTTTTTCTTCCCATGAACATCTCTTGTAACAGCAGCCTCTCATATCTGAAACTTTTTTATTAGCTTTTTAATATTTCTGTTAAAGTTTTATATATATATATATATTATATATATAATATATAATATATATATATATATATATATATATATATATAGGTATATATATATACATATTATATGTATGTATTGCGAAAAAGAAGTAGCGCAGACATATTTCTGTATTGTCCCCACCCAAAAAAGAAATCATAATGTAGAGGTTTTTTTTCTTTCCTTTTCTGACTTAACACAGATTTTCAGACTTTTTGCGTGAATCGGTATCACAGTGATCGATGTTAGTTGTTAGAAAATGGTGCATTCTATAGTGCGTTATTGCCATTTTGTGCGAGAAGTGATGAACTGCATTGAGCCAAGTAAGTTTCATTACTTAAAAGCTCTTTGTAGCGTTCTTTCAGTCCCTAGCTGCAACCCTCCCCCCACCCCCCCCCCCCACTTTCCCCCCCCGTTTGTTGCGTACCCCCCCCCCCCCCCCCCCCCCCCCCCCCCCCTCCCCCATTTCATTCTCTTTCTTTTCCATCTTATTTTCCACTCTCTCCTAACAATTGATTCATAATGCAACTGCGAGGTTTTCCTCCTTTTACACTTCTCAAACCTTTTACTGTTCAGTTTCCGTTTCAGTGCTGAATGACCTCATAGGTCCCAGCGCTTGGTCTTTTGGCTAATATTCTATGTATTCTATATTCCATTCCTATGGTAGTTCATATGTTTTTTTTTATCACATATTCTACATCATCATTATACCGAAGTAGAGTTTCCAAGGTTTTATGAACTAAGGACTATAAATTACTTATCTTGTTTGGGTCTGTGACGCATCTTCGATCCTGACAAGTGTGTTACGCGTTGATTTGAGACAACTGAAAATGAAAAATAATAGTATTTGTCTTGACAGTCGTCCGTCCGAATGTCATTCATTAAAAGAGTCCTGTCAGCTGAATAAAAAGAACACGACTTTTTTATTGTCGGTTATTGCGGATAACTAGAACTTCGATGAAAGCTAGTAGCTGGCTTTCGAAGATCATCTCTTTCGTATTATGTAAAGTCATGTTCAGGGAACGTGAAGACAGGAGAGAGAGAGAGAGAGAGAGAGAGAGAGAGAGAGAGAGAGAGAGAGAGAGAGGATGGCTTAGTCTGGGGCAAAGTCCCCCCCGCTGTTGCTTTATAAATGATTTCGACATTGAAGTCTGTGAATTCGTTTTCTGTATCACGTGGCACCTATACACTGATGACGACGCATGTTTAATTCCAGCCAACACGGAAGTCACAAACACATTGTAATTATCGTGAAGTATTGTCGAGTGTTGAATATCACAAGATATAATCCCTTGATTTTTATTGTCTTTGTCGTTACGCTGACAGGTGTAATCCCCGTCACATTCTTTTTTCATTTTATTTTTCTTGATGGTCACGGTGGCTTCTTACCTTTTAGAACATATCTATTATTGTTTTTTTTTTTTGACATTTTTCTTGAGGGCAACGACTTACTCCAGTAAGGAGAAGCTGTCATAACTGGGAGTTAATTACTGTAGATCTCCAGAGTAAGATTCTCTTGTGACGTTGGTAGGTTTTCTTCTACTTCCTCTTCTTCTTCCTCTGTATGTCCCGAAGCGATGCTGTCGTCATTGGCGTTTTTTTAAATCACAGCTGTGAAGAAGTAGAGATTGGAAGGCTTGCTCCGGCATTAATACTAAAGAAGGATTCTTGCTTCGTGAATATGTAGCGTTTACTACGACTGAGCTTCCATATTATTAGAGTCAGTTTTTGATATGCTATAAAGAAATTTCTTGCTTCATACGTGAACATTTATTCGTAATGTTACCTTATGACTTTGAGCGCCGTATGCATTATTATTATTATTATTATTATTATTATTATTATTATTATTATTATTATTATTATTATTATATATATATATATACACACATACATACATACATACATACATACATACATACATACATACATACATAGCTACACATATATACTATATACTATATATAATGATGTACGAGCGCCCTTGCACGCACGCGCACAAAACTTACATATACATGTGTATAATATATATATATATATATATATATATATATATATATATATATATATATATATGTGTGTGTGTGTGCGCGCGCGCGCGCGTGAATGCGTTCGTACATGTGTGTGATAGAGACCTTTCCGAGTTCTGATAAAAAGAAAGAAAAAAAAACTTGGTTTTGTTATGATTGGGAATGTGGGGTTAAAGGTGAGGGTCTGGTGGGGTTCGGCGTAACGAAAGTTGCCGCCGCCGCGAAGGATCACTTTTATGACGTTAATCCGGAAAGCGTTTGGAATGATAACCGTTTCTCTTCTTGGGCCCGTTTCCCCCTTTCCCAATCATTCTGGCCGCTTTTGGCTTTCTGCTTTGCGAGCTTTGTACATTCACTTGCTTGCTGCTGTTCCCCTCTCGCAAGTAGGAATCATTATTTCATTCCCCTTCCGGGAATTCAAAATGGTTATTGTGTTTTTCAATATACGAGACGCCGGAGCACGCTTTAAGTTCCTCTCGGTACCTAAAACAGATTTTGTTTTTGTTTTTGTTTCTGTTTTTTTGTTTATGAAGGTTTTTTTTTGTTTTTTTTTTTTTTTGTTTTTTTTTTTTTTTGTTATTTTCTTGTTTATGCACGACCTTTTTTCATATCCTGATTTTGTGTTTTTTCCCTAATTTTTAGCTTCTTGTGATTTTCGATCATACGGGTTAAGTTGTCTGCCATTTACTCTGATTTTTATTTCATTATTCTAAACGTTTTACATAACCTACAGCGTTCTTCTCTACCCAATCTTTTAATTAAAAGTTCCTCTTGAGAAGAAAATAAAAAAAAGCATTTTTGTAATAGAAGGTTTTTTTCTATTGAACATTTTCGTTTTGTAATTGTAAAATATATTTGGACAAGGCCAAAGAATTTCTGAAAATAATGCAAATTTTCAACGCTTTAATAATATTTATGAAAGCTTAGAGATCTTCCTCTTCCAAGCAGTGCGTGTATATATATATATTATATGTATATATATATATATATATATATATATTATGTATGTTTGTATATATAAAAAAAAAATAATATGTAAATATGTATATATTATTATATTTATAAATGTATATATACATATAGAAAAAAGTGTTTTTTTTTTATGTATATGTATTATATATTTAATTTATAAATGTAAATATATACATATAAAGAAAAAAAGAAAATGAGTATTTGGCTGAATTGAGATCCAACCATTTCTCAGTATTGGTCAATCGATTCAAAATAATTTTTGAGTTTGCTCCATTACTCAGGACTTTCAACTAAAATCTACATTTCTATTGGATGGAATAAATTATATACCTGTTCAAGCCCCCCCCCCCGCCCCCTCCCCCCCCCCCCTTACAAAATAGAATAAATTAATGTCATTTTATTTTAAACTACCACATTTTAATTAATAATAGAAAAACGGAGGAAAATAGTTGTCGTTAGAAATCCCCATCATTCATCCTTCCTCTTGCAATCGCCATGGGAGCTTACGTCACACATAAGTTGCAGCACAGAAATAGCCCTTAATGCGCTGTATACATAAATTTTGATTGGTGTATGTTCGCCCCGTTAGTTTATTGCATTTTGGGGGCAAAAATATATATTGGCCTTTTAGGCCTGTAATCCACTCTTATCCCTCTTCCCCTCTCCGCCTCTTTCAGATTTTAAATCTCTTCCAATATTTTCATGGAATTCATGGTTTGGTTCCCCTCGGCTACAGGTACGAGGTCGGGGAGATCTTTTGCGCACGCGCATGTTTTATGTATGTATGCGGTGTGGGATGAAAAATAGTGTTTGCGCGTGTGTACGCGGGATGTCCCACGTGTTTTGCCATAGCTCCGATCAATTTCCCGAGGAGAAGTAAACATTCCATTTTCATTAGAGAAAGAAATCGCCGGCGCTGAGCTAGCTGATCCCCCACTTTAGAATTTCATCACTTTTCTTCCACCGTCAGACCCACGAAAAATAAGATCGTGGAAACTTTACTCTGGGGGTTCGGTTTAAGGGGTAGGGGCCAGGGGTTGATGGAAGGGCGGGGGGTGGTATAGAAAGGAGGTTTGATGAGAGAGAGAGAGAGAGAGAGAGAGAGAGACGGGGGGAGAGAGAGAGCGAGAGAAGGAGGGGAGAGAGGTGGATAGGGGGAGTTAGGAGGGGGAGGAGAAGGGGGGAGAAGTGATAGGTAGGAGAGAGAAGGAGTGGAGGAGGTATAGGATTAGGGGGGGATGGGAGTGGGGGGGGGGGGGGGGGGTGATGGGGAGAGGGTTGTTGTTGAGGTTTTTTTGAGAAGAGGGTTAGAGAGAGACTCTCTTTTGGTGTGTTCTCTTCCTTAGGGCCAGAGAGAGAGAGAGAGAGAGAGAGAGAGAGAGACTGGTGAGGGGTCGATAGCATATCTTGCAAAAAGTTCTTTTAGTTTATTGAAAATTTTCTCGTCGTTTGCTCTTGAGAAGAGAGGAGAAGATGATGGAAGGTCAGGAGGAAATAAGAGTAAAGTTAAAGTTCGAAACATAGTCGTCATAGAGTCTGTCGAGACAAACACGTAGGACGGTAATAATGGATGGATGATAAAGATAAATATGAAGTACTGCCGACAGTGAGCAGTGATAGCAAGCTTAGCAGGATTTTATTAGCTGTTGTACAAGTATCAATATTTGGGACTAACGCTGGACGCCGAAGTCTATCGCCGACAATTTTACGTTTAGCGAATTTAGGCTTAAATTTGTGTTCTAAATGAGCCAGTTTAGCGTTTCTGCTCATTTCGTATTATCAAACTCAGCTATAGAAAGGTACCTCAATGACTTTGCTTTATTACAATATGATTTATATCTCTTCATGACAACGTCGAAAGTTAACAATAACATAGAAACTAAGCAGATAAAAAATGGAGGAAGTAAAATAGGTGCGCGTAACATAGTGTTCCTGCTCCAAATTTAATTGGGGATATGGAATGTTAAAATATTGGGGAGTGGAAATTAAGGAAGATTAAGGTCTGTGATGTAAGGACGGCGGGGGAGCTCGAGTATGGGGAAGCCATTCCCCCCATCTCCCCTCCTCCTCCTGGGCGATGGGTGGGAGTGCTGAGTGGGGGGATTAGGACTCAGGTGGCTTCTAGGCTTCATCGGGTTCTTATGATTAAAGAATAATTTGAAGTATTGGTTTGGGGGGAGCTTAGAGAGCGACTGAACTTGAGAGAGAGAGAGAGAGAGAGAGAGAGGAGAGAGAGAGAGAGAGAGAGAGAGAGAGAGATTGTTGATCACGAAGACACACAAACAGGTATTAAGAACAAATATTTTTATGATAATCTGCCAACATGAATAATCATTGATAACACTAACATTATGATGTTCAGCAAAGAATAGAACTAATCCACCTCTCCTGAATGATTATAAATCTTCCTTCATAAAATTTGAGGAAATAAGTATTCAATTACCGAAGGGTGTTTTCACGTGCCTTGCAACCTTCCTCGTGATTCTCGGCCCATGTGGTCGTGCTTTTGGTTGATGTAGGTCGGGTTCTCTTGCTCTAATGAATCGCTGCATCTGTCGGTGTTGTGTGATGTTAAACAGGACTTTACTCTCTTGTGAAATCATCTTCGCGAATACTAGAAAAATGTATGACAGTATTACATGAAAGTAATAAGCGAAAGTTTGAGGGAAGATATAATAATGGATATTGGTATTGTCAGCTTCTGATAGTTTTTTTTTCATGTTGATAATGGACATGTGGATAAATCATTTGTGTGTATATATATATATATATATATATATATATATATATATATATCTATATATATATATATTCATATATATATATATGTGTGTGTGTGTATATATATATATATATATATATATATATATATATATATATGGAGCACTTACATGATTAGCTCCCATCGACGCCGACGAAATCGGCGGAAGAACACCCAAAACCAATATGGCGGCGATATAAAAACAACAACAAACAAAGTAGGGAGCTACTACATATCCGCGACATGATTTATGTGTGCTGGTCAGAAAGGCCGTGGCGGAACGCGCTTCGCGCCTTATCCGCAAATTTAAAGATTCTTGGCAGGCACTAATGTTCTTTTGGCAAATGGTAATGTTGCGCTGGCCGCGCTAACCACAGGGGTTACAGTAAAGGCCTATTACCGTGGCGGATGGATTTGGGTGTCGCGATAAACAAAAACACAACAAATTAAAGGGGTAGCAACCCTGGCTTACAGTGTAAACACCCGATATATTTATATATATATATTATATATATATATATATATATATATATATATGTGTGTGTGTATATATATATATATCTATATATTATATATATATATATATATCTGTTATGTATGTATTGTATGAGGTTGTGCTGCAGTTAAACCAAAGAAGAACAAATAGCTTTCGATTAATTCATCAATGAACGTTGAACTCTTGTCAAGGATGAATCTGTTATGCAGAAAATTTCCTCAGCCTTTGTTTCCTCCTGTACATACTCCGAAGACTTAGCAGCATTGCGCATGTCTGTGTGTTTGTGTATGTACGAACGTGTGTGTGTGTATGTGTGATAAGATATTCCTGGAGTGTATTTCGCCTCGGTTCTCATATATATTCATATTGGCGGAGAGACAACGAACGTTCAGCAGCGGGTGTTCATAATGAAGGTGATGATGATTAGAGAGTCTCCATAAGGGAACTTAGCGAAGATGAGAGCCTTCGTGAAATATGGCTGGAGAGTGGAGAGCCCTCCCCCCTCCCCCCATCCTCACCCCCTCCCCACATTCCATTTCCCCTCCCCTCATTCCCCATTTCCCTAAAATAAACTTTCCAGTCGTAAAATGTTGATGATGTAATACGGAGGAATTATTGCCTCCATTACGGGAGTTTTTCGGGTGTAAATGTTGCATATATGCTTGAGCGCTGCCTGTTATTCCCATTATGGCCGCTGTAGTGGCCATTATAACGGCTTGCTTCTTGTCGTAATTCGTTATGTATGGATCTCTTGTAACTCTGACTTTTATCTTTCATGGGCACTCTGTTTCGGCAGTTTTGGAGGTGGGAAATATCTATTATTGAGCAATTGGCTCTCTCTCTCTCTCTCTCTCTCTCTCTCTCTCTCTCTCTCTCATGACTAGGTGGTGATTGCGAGTACCGTATTGGATGGGTATTATCATTCATTTTTAAGTAAATTTGAAGTCCAGTGAAGGTTTTCGTCCGTGTTTCAATCCATTGTGGAGAAATTTTTCATAATGAATACAATAATTGCAATAATGAAATAATAATTGTGTAATTCTTTTTAAGTAATAGTAATAATAATATTAATATTGTTTCTCAACTACGACTTTTAAGTTTAAAGCATATTAAGGAAAATGGATATTTTAAGCCCATCTTATAATAGGTTACAGGTAATTGTTTCACATATTTTCTTCAGATGTAAAATAATCTGTTGTTGACTCAAAAATAAAAAATAAAAACTTGGGAAAAAATTGAAATGAAGTTTATTCAGTCATTATATCGCCACTTGTGAACCTTATGACATTAATTTTCTCTGGAGATTCGAAAAAGATACGAGACATTTTCCCCGTCTCTGGAGATCTCTCTTTCGGAGACTTCCGAAGCTTCGAGCCGCTAGTGTTTCTTATCAGCAAACTTTGAGTCAATTATGCTTCATATAATCCTGAATTCTTCTTCCTCACCTTTTCAGCTGACGCTTAGATTGCATTAATTATGTCTCCGTGCCTCAGGTAGAAGTCGAAATGAGAGAGGTAGAAGGGGAGAGAGGAGGAAGAATATGAGAGAGCAGGAGAAGAGAAGTGGTCACGGATGAGGCTTTTCTTGGTACAGGGGGAACTGGGGTTGAGAGGGGGATATTGTCATGTTAAAATAGCTTTGCTTTTGCTATTAGGGGTATCTTAATGAGCTTGGAAATGATAACCTTGCACTTGTCTTTTAGTTATTTTAGCTGCCGAGTCAGATGTTCCTCTGTAGATAGATAGCATTTTATTGACTATGTAGAAATGACCAACCTGTCGAAGCAATCTAATTTTTAGTAATATTATTTTTGTGATTTCCGTGACGTTGGGGTTATTACGGCATACCTCGAGTAAGCCTAAAAGTAGGCATTTTGAGGGGGCCCACTTGACAGGTGGCCTTTGCTCCTCGACCCCGTTCATTTCATAAGGTAAGTGCTAAGCTAGTGTCGAAGACCATTAGCCGAGTGCCGTCTAGTGTCATGGCTCCATTAGTTGAAGTTGACACACTGTCAACCCGGATAAACCAGGCATAAACTACTAGTTGGGACCCCACAGTCTAAACTTAATGTACCTGCTCTGGCTCTCAAACTCTTAATCGGGTTTGCCTGGCATTAATGTAGAAGTTTGCGTTGGAAAGGGAGGCGTGGGATGGGATGGAATAGACGAGGAGGAGGAGGAGGAGGAGGAGGATGGAAGGAGAGGTGAGAGAGAAGGGATCATGCCTCTCCTCCCAGAGGGCGCCCTCGTCTCTTATCCTCCCCAGCCCCCTCCCCCCCCAGGGTCTGATATAGGCAGTAAGGTGAAAGATCAGATGCCGGTGATGGAGATGTAATGGTGGGGATGTTGGAGAAAGGATGTATCGAGTAGAACTGGGGTTGTAGCAACTGAACTTTGCACTGGAGGAGGATTTCTGGGTAAATAGATTGAAGTTTGTGGTGTTCTTGGTGGCTTTTGGCTGATGTGTGCCTATGAGAGAGAGAGAGAGAGAGAGAGAGAGAGAGAGAGAGAGAGAGAGAGAGAGATGTCAGCCACTTTAAACGTCATTGTTTTCCTTGGTGTTGAGATTATCACTGAATTAAGATTCTCTCCTCTCTCTCTCTCTCTCTCTCTCTCTCTCTCTCTCTCTCTCTCCGTAGCTGGATGGTAACTCTTCATTGTCGCAACTGGACGACTCGTGTTCGATTTTCAGACCGGTCGAGGATGAACGAACCGGAGTAGTTCTTAAAATTCGTTATGCCTTTGTTGATCCAAGTTGTGAATCACGTACCTAACATGAGTTTTAATTGCTCTAAAATGAAATTATAAGACTCTCTCTCGCTCGAACAACTCCATCCCTTGAATAATTTTAGAATTTTTTTGTTTTTACTTGCTGTCTGTGAATATAACACCGAGATGATGCATTTGCGTCACCTAAGACAGTCATCTTCCAAATTATGAATGTGGTCGATGAACCTATCATTCAAACATATTGAGCGCTCTATTTGGGTGATTTTTTATCATAGATTACTTTAATGTCTCACTTTGCATATATTTTCCTAGCTACTGCCGTAGTATAGGCATGTTGTCCCTTATTGCCATCATTTCAACGCACGTATATACATTTCTTTTCTAGTTACAGTTGACGTTAAGTTTTAGTTGTCTGTAATAGAAAACTGTTGAGATGGATATTTGTCTGGCCATCCGCACTTTTCCTGTCCACCCTCAGATCTTAAAAAACTATTGAGGCTAGAGGGCTGCAAATTGGTGTGTTGATCATCCACCCTCCAATCATTCAACAAACCATATTGCAACCATCTATCCTCAGTAGTTTTCATTTGATTTAAGGTTAAAGTTAGCTATGATCGTGCGTGCGTCTGGCAACGCTAAAGGACAGGCCACCACTGGACCGTGGCTTAAAGTTTGATGCACCGGGGCTGAGAGTTTCATATAGAAAACTCGATTGTGGTGAAGGAGCTCTGGCGCATTTTTTTACTCGTTTTCTTATCCCTTCAGTATAGTTAGTCCATCCACTTTTCTTAAGCTGGAAACTGGTCGAGTAATGATGCACCCTGTAGTGTTGTTCATGCACCGCATATTGTGGTTGCCGTTACTTGACGTTGCGATGTTCTGATGCTGATTCTTCCTCTTGTGTGGCAGGGCGTGTCGGTCATTTTAAAGGGACCGAGAGTAGTTGGGATTGTTCATTAACGTTGCGGCCTTCAGGAATTAAGTAAAATTTTACGATTAACAAAAACAGCCACATGTATCAATTATTAGAGCCAGGTGTCGTTGCTGAATTTGAAATACTTACCCTCCAAGTCTCTCTCTCTCTCCTCTCTCTCTCTCTCTCTCTCTCTCTCTCTCAAGTTCAGTCTCTCTCTAAGCTCCCCCAAACCAATACTTCAAATTATTCTTTAATCATATCATATCATATCATATCATATCATTATATATATATATATATATATATATATATATATATATATATATAATATAGGTATATATAGTTATATTATATATTATATTTATATGACTAGTAAATATGTATATATATACACGCACATTTTGTTGCGTATGTAAATAGAACCTACAAATATGCATCTGGTTGGATAGTTTTGTTCAAAAGGGGATCTTGATATATTTGATGGATTTTCTATTAATATAATAGCCGTTTTCTTCCTCTTTATTTCAAGTTTTTTTTCTTCAAGTTTTTTTTATTATCGTCATCCATACGTTAAGATATATTTTTATGATAGCATTTTATTTTTAATTATATTCGGCGACATTTTCCAGTAAAAATTCCTATTATGTATTTTGAAATTATTTACATTTTCTTTGTGGATATATAAAGATAGACAGGTATTAATATTTATTGAATTTGATTTCCACCTAATAATAATTCTATAACTTCAATCTTCTCGTCCATTAAACGTTTCGGAGCTGTTATTCTCCTTCTC
>NC_087204.1:43250750-43278250 GCF_015104395.2 Macrobrachium nipponense
ATCGGTGTTTGAGGTCCTAATGCTTATAAATTGTGTTTAATCATCATAGATGAATGCGAATTTTATATTCGGAATGGTAACAAAAGAATTGACACCGATACGCTAGACCATTCGTCATACCTATCAATTGCTGGAGACAGCGAATGCAACATGGAGCGCCGAATCGAGCCAGCGAATGCACGCACTGTTTTAATGACAAAGCATCACACACACAGCAACAGACAATACGCAGCACTTTTAACACCGCATTACTTTAGTATACTAAAACCTGGCTTTTATCCCCATATTAAATGTAAGTATTCCAAACACAGTTTTAGCTACCGTGCATTTCATGTAAGCCTTATTAGCAAAAGTGAATCAGCGTACACAGTATTTCAGAATAAAGACTTTGAAATGCACAAACAATGTATGTTAACTCGGCATTTCATTTTGAATATTCAAATGCATTACTGAAAGGTCAGCATTTCAGCATTTCATTTCAGTTATACAAACTAACGCACTAGCTGAAACCCGGTCTCTCGTTTCAGTTATACGGATCACTGCCATTTCAGATTTGTCAACGAACATAGCATTTTGGGTTTTATTTCAGATGTATATAGACAGAGGCGCTGTCTTAATCCCGGTACAGTAAATATCTGTTATTCGACTGCACTGTTTTCCCTCATTTTTCATTTAGATTTAAATATGCAGACAGACGCATTGTCTTAAGCTGGTATTTAATTTGAAAAATACAAGCAAACGGATTATTTTAAACTGCATCCATCAATTATTCGACTGCACTATTCTCCCTCATTTTTCATGTAGAGATCTTCCTCCTTGGGATTCGCGCATTTTTCACCGCTGACAACGTCTGCGCGCAGCCCCGACCAGATGAAATGCGGAGATCGGTTTCCTGTTTATTTATTGTTCCTTTAGCTGGGGCATTTGTTTCGCCATTCCCCTCGCTGAGTGATCTATCCGTCGTATGACAGTATTAAGGGGTCATTATGTCCCCTTCTCCATAATGCGTTACATTACCCAAATGGGATGAGAGAGAGAGAGAGAGAGAGAGAGAGAGAGAGAGAGAGAGAGAGAGAGAGAGAGAGAGAGAGAAGCTGGCGAAGAGGTCTTGCAAATTACGGTCTTTGGGATTTGAAATAATTATAGTTGCTGGAAGGAATAGTTGTCTTATGAAAGAATGTTATTGAAATAGTGAAAGACTTTCCTACAAACCGTAAAGTATTATGAGAGAGAGAGAGAGAGAGAGAGAGAGAGAGAGAGAGAGAGAGAGAGAGAGAGAGAGGGGTCGAAATTTTCAAATTGTGATTTTCTGCGGAAATAGTATGTTGATAGTATTCTGTGATCATTACTTGAAGATTCCCCTTCATTTGATTAGCAGAGTTCCTCCATTACACATCTTCACATAATCATATTGCAACGTCGTTTACTCTATGAGGACTAGACCGGCGAATCAATTGTACCACAAATCTAATCTCATTCAAAGATTCAGCTATTCCATCCTCTTGGAGGTTCGATTAGGAAATAAGAGACATTTATTACAGTGGTAATCTTCTCCATCCATCTCGTCATCCGTCCATCCATCACTCAATTCATCTGTGAAGATCCTTTGAGGATCTCGTTTTTCCCCAAGTCTTATCAGATCACTTGGGTTATCAGTCCATCTCTCTCTCTCTCTCTCTCTCTCTCCTCTCCTCCTCTCTCCTCCTCCTCCTCCTCCTCCTCCCAAGAACTGGATATCTTTCTTTCAAGTGGTCATATCCCCTTCCCTTGGAAGGACTTAACCCATTCCCCTATTGCTTCCCCTTCCCCAGGAGTGGTTTTACCACATTTCACCCCCCCTCCCCCTTCACTTTCCTGTTACTTTATGCCCTTTCCTCACTTCGTTCCCTTTACGATTGCTTGACCCTGTCTCATTCCCTCAAACCATTCCATTGGTTCGACTCACTTCTGTTGCTCTTCCCCTATCCTTGTTCCCCCTCTCCCCTTCCAGTGGTTCGACAGCATTCTTACCATTTATCTTGATGGTTCGATCTCAAGCCTCCTATCCTGTCTTCCCCTTGCCTCATCTTCCAGTGGTTCGACTGCACTCTTACCTCTCATCTTGATGGTTCGATCCCAAGCCTCCTATCCTGTCTTCCCCTTGCCTCATCTTCCAGTGGTTCTACACTTCCCTTTCCCTTTCATTCATTTGACCCCTCTCCTCTTTCTCTTAAGATTCGATACCACTTCACTTCCCCTTTGGTAGGCTTGATCTCGCCTCCCTTCACTCTAGAGTGGTACCGCTCCACTCTCCCACACTTTATGATTTGCTCGACCCCACTCTCTTTTCCCTCTTCTTTCAGAAGGTTTGACCCTTTCTCTCACCTCCCTATTCCACTTGGAATGGTTTTAACCATTCCTGTCGATCCCTTGTTCTTCCCACCATCCTCCCCCACCCCCTTCGAATGTCTCGACCCCGCAGCAAAGTTACCCAACAAAGAAATTCGGTAATGGCGATAGATTTAAGTGGTTGTCATAAATTATCATCCGTCATCGTCCGGGGTCTAGGGGAAACGATGGGGAGCGAACGAAAACGAACCAAATGGGGCGGTAAATTATCATGGGTGGCTGCTGTAATGTAATGGCATTATTTTTCCGTTTCTTTAACTGTGAATTTTTTCTTAAATGAGCTAAGAACTCTTCAGGAATGATGTGGGGAAAGATTGCGAGTGGGGAGGGCTCCCGGTTTGGGAATGACAGGCACACCGACCTAGTTGAAGAAGTACAGAAAACGATGCGTGCATCTATATATATATATATATATACATATATATATATATATTATATATATATATATATATATATATGATATATAGATGTGTGTGTATATATATATATATGTGTGTGTGTGTGTGTGTGTGTGTTATATATATATATGTATGTGTGTGTGTGTGTGTGTATATATATATATATATGTGTGTGTGTATATATATATATATATATATATATATATATATATATATATATATATATATATTATATATGCGTGTGTATTTGTGTGTGTGTGAATTGTTTGTTACAATTTTACTCGTACTGCGAATGTTTGGTCGATTAATTCATATCTTGATCTAATATGAACCATTGCACAACCTTCTGATTGCAAGTGAATATATTATTGCCGTAACAGCAACGGAAATGAGAACAAAGGGAAGCGCAACGTTTTGAATTATTTACGCCAGCGCAGTTTTAACAACAAAGATGATTTCTCTGTCAACGTTATTGATGATTACTCTATATGATTATAGCGTAACCGATACATAATGGTTTACGACAAAAGCTCGTCCATTTAGAATATTCCTCCGCGTGTTTTTCTTCTACACCGGTGCCGTTTCATCCCTGCACTCATTGCCGAAGGAGCCACAGACAGAGCACTATTGAAGCAAAGCACAGTTGACACTAATAACTCCCCTCCCCCCTTTCTTTTCCCCTTCCCCCTTTGTTTGCTCGGTAACAACGACCAGGTTATTATGGGCCGTTGTCGTAGTTAATATGAAGATACATATACTATAGGCGGGGCTAAGGGACATTTCACCTCAATTTTTAATTAAAAGTGATGTACACAGAGTTTGATAATCGATAGTATTATGATTATGCTAACGTCTAGCCGTCGCGATAGAGCGCGGGAGGGTTACGGTGTTCTACAAAGGCTCGGCCATTTCGTTATTGAAATCCTTTGTGAAATAACGAGCAAGTTCATGTAAAATGGATATGAAATCGCTCGGAGCAGCTCTCTCTCTCTCTCTCTCTCTCTCTCTCTCTCTCTCTCGTACTTGTTGTGTTGGTGTTAATACAGTAAACTGTATAGTTCTTGTGGTGTTGGGTTATTGGAGGAAAATCTCTCGGTTTCCGGCTCTGTATATGATTTTTACGGTAACTGGTTGATCTCTCTCTCTCTCTCTCTCTCTCTCTCTCTCTCTCTCTCTCTCTCTCTCTCAGTGTTGTTGTTAGCATATGCACAGCGCGTAGGTCTTCCCAGAGTAATTCCAATTCTTCGACGTGCACAAAAAAAAAAGAAAAAAAAAAAGGAGACGGTTGTTGGAGCCCCGAGGTTCTTCCGTCTCTTGTTCCCGTGTCTGAAACACGAGATAACAGCTTCAAAGATGAACTTTTGCTGTTTTATAATACCCCAGGTTTCTTTAAAATACGGACTGAGGAATCATAGAAGGTGTTTTTTTTTCTTTGTATAGCGTTCGTATATGACTTTTCCTGAAGATGCTGGAGAACTGATTTAAAGGCGGATGTAGATATAAGCTGGATCAAGTTTGATCTGCGAAGAGGTTGTGTTTATATGTATGCGTGATATACTCTGTTTATATAACTGAATACAATATGCGGTTATAAGTCTGTACGGTATGGAGTTGTCGAAGATGGGAGAACCTGTGTTGTGATGAGGTCTACTTAATCCATCAGCAAGATTAACAATGTTTGTACATGATTGAGGATTTGCATCTTTGAATATATAACAGTGCCGTGCAATTATGTGTCATCAAAGGACAAGTGTTATTAACATGATATTTAGCTAATTTGGCTCTTATGGTGTAATGTATACATATATATACGGGCGCGCGCGCGCACACACACACACACACACACACACACACACACATATATATATATATATATATATATAATATATATATATATGTATATATATATATGCAGTCCTTTAAATCCCGATCTCCCCCGATTAGCGTTTATGATAGAAGCTTCAAAAATCTCGATCCCCCCGATTAGCGTATATGATAGAAGCTTAAACGAACAGGATAAAATCCTTACCTACGACTTCTGTCGGATATCTGTAAGTGTAGAGAGAGTATTTCTCTTTTCAAATACCAGGATTTCGCGCGGTCTTTATTCGTCGGCTCTATAAGAAATCGTCCCTCTGGATTTCAGTTTGAAAACAAAGCTTGTTTGGCGAGGAAAACGACCTTTGACAACACAGGGCCACCAGTAGCATAGGCAGTGTCGCCTACCCACCATTCCCTCCCCCCCCACCTCTTCTGTGCAACACATATACCCCCTATTTTCCTTCTTTCCTTCTCTCCTTCCTTCCTTCCTTCCCATTTGCTGTGACGATGTCAAGTAATACAGACTTCAGAGGACAAGGTAGGTAGGCAGGAGGAGGAGGAGACTGGGAGAGGGAGGCGGGGGGAGGGGTTTGATGGTAGCAGCATCATATGGCACGGTATTAGACTCAACTTGGTTCAACTTTTAGAGTTAATGACGGTGCGTTGGATGTTGATAATAGACTAAAAGTTCCCCGGATGACCCAATTTTGTGTTGGATGCAAAGGATTTTTTTTTCTCCTTTTGGAGAATGGTGTTTAGTATTTAGCAAAAAGGCAGAAAATACATCGTCGACGCCACAAATATTTCCCCCATTAGGGTTGTGTTTATACGCAGTGTCTGGGCATTAGAAGTCTCGTGTTTTCAGTAGGCATTACACCTGATGTTTTTGTTATATCGGGTGTCGTTTATTTCCTTTGCTCATTCGTTTTCCACGTATTTCATTTCCTCGACTTAGGAGCAGAGACAGACCAGCCTGTGCGTTTCTCCATTTTTAATCGTCCATTTTTATCGTCACTGTCATCTTCCTTTCATTATGAAAGAGAGAGATTGGTTTTGCTTAGATTCAGGCTATGGGTCTCTTTCACACCTCACTTCTGATCATTTGTTCTGTCACTAGCTTCACTTTCGTTTTGCACTTACGCTTGCATAAACAGTAAGATAGTTTGATTATTATGTTACAGATTTATTGCTTCCATTGAAAAGTTGTCACGTACAAACAATGAAAAATGGGTATCAAGATTTCGGACTTCATGCTTAGAGTCGCCTTATATATGTTAGATTTGTAGAATTAAAGTTTTATCTGTAACGGGTGCGTTCTGTTAAAAAAAAGAAAAATATCCATTTGACTTGCGTCTAATGAGTGGATGCTTTTGAGAAAATAGTTCAAGTAATTGATTATTTGATCCTGGAGAGAGTTTATGTGAGGTAGTTCAGATAAAAGAAAAAAAAAAATTTTTTTTCCAAATCCTTTTACAAAATGTTTCTATTCCAAATCCTTTTACAAAATGAATGACGACACGGGTGGAATATTTATCGTAATAGGGAAGATATACGGCATCATTGGGTTTATGCTTTGTGCAATAAAAAAAAAAATCTTATTATCACTTCCCCCCATCATCTTCATCGTCATCACTATCATTATAATTTTCAATAGTCGATATACTTCAGTGTTGTATCGCGTATATTTTTCAAGTAATCAAACTTGAATGACGTTGTTGTAAGAATGGCATCGAACAGAATGTAATTTTTTTTTTTTTTTTTTTTTTTTTTGGCCATTCGATTCCTTATTAACATCCAGTAGGTCGTTTAACGTCAACAACACTGTTGATTTAAATAGCACCATATTTAGCTTGTTTAGAAAAACTCCCTTATAATAAGCTTGATAAGATATATTCTTTATTTCTCGCTGAACGGCAAAAACATTTATAAAACACGAAGAGGAATTTCCATCAGTTTGGAAGACGACATCCAGTCTCTTATAATTTGTCTCGTCACTCAAGACTTGTTCCTAATTAAGTGGCCACTTCTCTCATTTTCTGTTTGTGGTTGGGAATTTTCACGAGAGAGAGAGAGAGAGAGAGAGAGAGAGAGAGAGAGAGAAGAAGAGATAATAATTACGTTTTTTGGAATTTGAGAGAAATTTAGGGCAACTGTTTTTTAAATTTTCAATAAACCACACACACACGACACACACACCACACACACACACACACACACACACACACACACACACACAGAGAGAGAGAGAGAGAAGAGAGAGAGAGAGAGAGAGAGAGAGAGAGAGAGAGATTAATTTTCTGTTCTTGGAATTTTGAAGGGAGTTGGGTGAGGGAAGCCCATAAAATGGTCATAACATCAGAGAGAGAGAGAGAGAGAGAGAGAGAGAGAGAGAGAGAGAGAGAGAGAGGTTAATTATTATATGTCCTTCCTTTATTTTTTGAATTGTATTCTGGAGACGGAGGCATTTTTCCTCTTCATCTTCCTCTCTTTAAAATTATTATTATTATTATTATTATTATTATTATTATTATTGGATGCAGAAATGTAGAGGAGGGGAGAAGTGCATTGCAATACGAGTGTTATTTTATGACGTGAACCTTGAGGAAACAGGGTTACGTAGACCAAAATAGGCGAAGGTATATAGACAGAATATGTTGTTCTTAGCGGTTGACCAGTCAGGAATGTTGGCAAATATGTGTGCGAATTGCTAATAGCGTCACTGTTCCGCTTATTGTCGCTTAAGTCCCTCGCTTATTTAACGGATGTTGCGCTGGCGTTCGTTATATATATATATATATATATATATATATATATATATATATATAGTATATATATAATATATATATATATATATATATATTATTATATATATGTATATATATATATATATATATATATATATATACTATATATATATATATATATATAAAGGTAATGCCACGGAGGAAAATGAGAACACGAGAACTGCCGAGATCTTTCAGTCTTAACGTCCCTTTACTTTAAGTTAAGCCAAGGGTCGTTAAAATCGAAAGATCTCAGCAGTTCACGTTTTTTCATTTTCCTCCGTTGGCCTTACCTTATTACATATACATAGCATCACGTTTTATATATTTCGTGATCAAGTTATTCACGTATGTGTGTATATATATATATATATATATATATTATATATATATATATATATATATATATATATATATATATATAGTGTAAATTGTGTACTCTTGCTTTATATGCCTGTTTACTTTGACGGCTAATGTAAAAATATACGCCTCTTGTCTCATTCCGTAGAATAGTTTCCTTCTTTGTTCCGGACTCCCTTGAAGTTAAAGAATCAAGCGAGCCATCATATAAAAGGAAAAAGGCATCCCCTCAGGGTCATGTTCCTGTGAGGTACTGAGCCACATTTGGGTAGTTTTTCTGCCCATCCCGGAAAGAAAAGAGGAGAAATCATCATTGATTCCGTACGGCATCATTAACTATGGTAATTTGATACCAGATTACTACAGACAAACAGATACAGTGTGCTTGATTACAATGCAAATCTGGATTTGACTGCAAGTGTACTATCGGTTGATTTACACGTGGAAATGATATTTGGCATCGGGCTGGCTTGTGTAGAATTTTATTTCTATTTTTTTTTATTCTGTTTATTATTATATATAGGGGACTTCTTTAAGCGTTATATACAGATGTGTATCTTTTGTTATAGTTTAGAAAAGAACATTCAAATCTAGGTTAATAACGGCATTTCATTTCCTTTACGTTCATGAAGCCTACTGTAACATTGTGTCCGTCCACCGTCTCTCATTTTACTTTTCTGCTTTACCATAGTCCTTTTCTTCTTTTCAACCTCGCATTCTCTCATTTTATTTTCACGTTACAAACAAATCCTCCTCCTCCTCCTCCTCCTCCTCCTCCTTCTTCTTCTTCTTTTGTTCCCTTGCTTACTGAACGACATTCCTATGTTGGTCAGGTTTATGCCATCGTAACTTTCCCCGATAGAGACCAATGATTTCCCAGGCAAAACACAGGACGAGGTGCCATTACCATATCCTTAAGAAGCATCTGCGAATGGGGCCTCTACCGGAGTCCTCTTGTGCAGGGATGGGGGGGAGGGGAGGGTGGAGAGATGGATGGCTCAAGGGAAATGAGGAAAATAATAGATGGAAAATTAGAAAAGGGGGAAACCGGTGCGGTAGATAGATAAATGGCTTCGAAGGAAGGGATGTGTAAGCAAGAGAAAACTAAACAGTGCGAAGGAAATGTCCGGAAGAGGGGAGAGAGGGAAATGCTTGTTGAACATGTGTGGATTATGTTGTTAATGCTCGGTTGTTCTGTGAGCTGTTATCTTCATGCGGTAAAACGCAATGTGTATCCATTTATATTTGATGTGTAGCAGCGATAATCTACAGGTGCTGCAATCCACGTTTAGACTTGCTGTCGTCCTTCCTGGCACCAAACCCTCTCACTACTGGTTCTTATACAGTCGAGGAGAATGAAGGTGCCTTGGATTGAGCTCTCTTCTATTACTGTCCTTTTTTCCGTGGTTATAGAAGAATAATACATAAAATTGAACGGTATTGTGTTATTTTATCAGATGTACTCTTACAAAGGTTCTAATATATCTGCTGTGTTAGATATCTTTGGTTTTTTACTAATATATGGGTTTCCACTTGCGTAACAATCTTGAAAGGGAAGATCCACAACCGAAATTATTATCGAAATACCTAATTTAGGATTCAAGAACATGAATGAACGGTTATTTGATTCTTTGTAATATATGAAACCACTTTCCTTATGTTTAGTAATATATGTATAAGATGAGTATAAAGACCTAAGCAAGACTCGCGACAAAGTAAAGGAACACTGGTTTCACAAGTCCAGTATGGAAGGGCTACCTAGCAGGAGAAACGTAAAATAGTTCGTGGGGTTGCTATTTGCGGGAAGTCCAAAGAACCTTATTTCCCGAGGCTGCATTCGTCATTTAATGGGACACATTTTTACTCACAGCCCTCAAGGTGTCTTTTATCGCCTAGGTTTAGCAGGTGGCAGGTGTATTCACGAATAACTTTTGTTTTGGAAATAGATGGGTGGGTAAAATGAAGAATTTCAAAGGAATGCACATCAAAAATAAAGATATGAAGCATTTGTTTTGTTAATGACAAGGTAATTATTCAGGATCCAAATATAATTACAGGGTAGTCATGGATAAGCAAAGGACTGTATGATAAAACATGGAAGAATTAAAGCACTTCAGTGATGTTGACTGACGATACATTGTGGATTGCTTTGATATATTCTCCTTAATCATTTCTGTCAAAGCACTCAGCGTCTTGTTAGCTCGAACAACCCTTCCTTGAATAAATGACTATTATTCGTAAAGGACATAAATGGATATGAAACAAGTAAAAAGGCCTTGTCAATCAAGTCACTGCATTGACGTAAACTTCTACAGAATAGATTAGAATATCTTTATGTTAAGAGAAACAAAATAAGTAGGAGGCTATATGCACAGCAAATAGAAGGCTATACGAATGAAATTGAATACTTGATGTAAAAGGAGATGAACATTGATAGATTAAAGAATTTTGATCGAATATGAAAGTTATAGCGTAGGATCATACCTTTCAACCTCGCTTAAACTTAGGAGAATTAGTTTTAAAACTGTCAGAAAGACTTTTAGTATTATATAGTGATATTAAGTTCTGGTAGAAGAAAATATCGTACTTTTATATTGCGTTTTTTATCAACATTAGTATTAATATACATTACCATAGATTTCAGCTGTAGCATGTGTTAATAATGTCCGGTATTATAAAATGCGTCACTAACAAAAGATGTTAAATATAAGGAATTAGGAATTATGGTTACAT
Organism: Macrobrachium nipponense; assembly: GCF_015104395.2. Lineage (NCBI taxonomy): Eukaryota > Metazoa > Arthropoda > Malacostraca > Decapoda > Palaemonidae > Macrobrachium > Macrobrachium nipponense. Next base: position 43,261,234 of record NC_087204.1, read on the forward strand.
GACGTCCTTTTTCGTACTGGGATTAAGTAGTTCACATTATGTATGTCATCATCGTGAGGATATTTTCTTACTTATGCTGGTGAAAGAAGGGAACAACATAAGGAGGAGAATAAGTTGAAAGAGGTCAGTAATCAAGAGGCCCTACTAGGGATGTGTCATGTTTATTGATGTTCTTGGCTTTCTTATCAGAGGCCTCAACATTGGGAAAGTCGGGGCGTGGTAAAGGGAAAACCCCTTGGGGTTTCTGGCTCGGGGTTGGAACAAGAAAGGTTAAAGAAGAGTGTGGGAGTCATAGATAATAAGGAGAAAACTTAGCTGTGCTGTAAGAGATGTTATTCAGTGGTAGTAACGAAACGAGGTTTGGTAGTCAGAGCGGTAAATATGGGTGTCCCACGTTTGAGATCAAATCGCATGGGTTCGGCTCAAATCAAGTTGCCATTATTTTTGCTTTTCAAGTGGTATGAAGGATGAATGGCATGTGAAAAGAGGATGAATGGTAAACAGGATCCTCATAGGGATATTTTCAATATTAAACCATATCTTATTTTGTCATGGAGACCCAAATATGTGGCGTCATTTAAGCTATGATAGTCTGTATAGTTGAAATGCCATGTACTGTAAAAGAGTGCTTACTATAATAGATATTGCTGAGAAGTTACGATGAAGAAAAGGGTATTTGAAGAATGTTGGTATCTGTTTAAGAAAGTTGTACGCGATAGCCATTTGATGGAAGGGAGATAAGGCATGTCGGGGAAAGGGGATCGAGGAGCGGAAACATGGCTATGGATGAAGCAGTCGACATACGTGGAGAGAGAGAGAGAGAGAGACGAGAGAGAGAAGAGAGAGGGGGGGGGGGGGGCAACGGCGGCAAGTCAAGTGAACTTCGATAATTGTAATACGTGCTACGACTAAGGATGTGGTTATGAAACTACGGTTCGAGGCTTTAGGAATTTCTTGATTGATTTGCACGTAAAGTTTGTGTGTCTATATGTATTTATGTGGACTTGATGAATAATAATTCAGCTCTTATATATCATTACGTTGGCATCTCATCGTCTGTATGTTTTGGTATAATGTATAATTGTGTTAGTCATGGCTGTTTTAGAATTTGTCATATTTCACAAAAAATTAATTGAATCTAACCTTCATAAAACGAGCCATGAATAAGCAGCAGGCAACTTGTTAAACTTATTTATATTCAGTTCATTTCATTTATTTCCACAGAATATTCATATAGCGTCTATAAAAAAGCAGTAAGGCTACCGACAGACAATTATTTCATTGAAAAATAAAATGTGATTAAACACTATACTCAATTATTTGTTACCGCAAATAATATCTTGTTATGGGTTTTAGGTTTTGAATTGATGACGAGCTTATTAAAAAACAGAGTAAGTGCGGCATTTATTGAAAATTGAATAGATCTTACCTCTAATTTCGTGAGGTGCGACCGCTTTTGGAAAAGTAATGACCTAATATATGTACAACAGTTTTCTCACATCTTTGATGGAAGGCAATGTATCTATTATATTGATTATTGTATAAAATGGGAGTTTGGTACCAAACCAATAAATAGAATATGATTTTTAATCGGTATTCCCAATAGCGCGTAATAATATGCCTTAATGATTATTACTGTATATTCTCAGAGGTCTTCGTAAACCAGTGGTAGCGGAAAGATGGCTGTACGGTAACTCCAAAAGCCCTTTTATTGAGCCCGAGAACAAAGAATGGATACCTTTAGATGAGTACTCAGTTCGCCCTTAAAGAAATGTTGACTCCAATAGGTTTATGGAAAGGTGGTTTAGGACCTAAGACTCTCTCTCTCTCTCTCTCTCTCTCTCTCTCTCTCTCTCTCTCTCTCTCTGTAGGAGGAGGGGAAGGAGTTAGTGCTATCAGTGCACCTCATGCAGTGAACTGTAGTCATTACTTAAGGTCCTTTCGGTGTGCCTTCGACCCTTAGCTGCAACCCATGTCATCCATATTTCTTTCTACTCTCTACTAACTATTAATGCACAGTGCACCTTTCCTCTTGTTACACCTTTCAGACCTTTTGCTGTCAATTTCCGTTTCAGCGCTGAAAGACATCATAGGTCCCAGTGGTTGGTCTTTGGTATAAATTCTATATTCAATTCAATTCAATTTGCTCTTTCTCTCTCTCGGGGATGCTGGAATGTCAGCCTGGGATGTAAAGTCTTATTTTTTCCCCCGAATGTCTTGTCCTTAGTATGGTAGTGGTTATAGAGTCAGACAGTCTAGCACATGGTAACGGGCTTTTTTGAGTTCAGCTATGATTTTCGTATCGAAGCTTTTGTTACTTTGAAAGCTTAGATTTTCGAAACGATCTCTTCTGAATTAATGAACAATAACGGTATAAATCAAAGGACTGGTCTTGTGAGTTTTGCAATGATCATCTATACCGTGCAAATTGTTCTCCAAGTATTGTTTCTTCTTTAGTTTTGGAATAACACTATAGAAATAGAGCAGCAATCTTTAGTATAGAAATAGAGCAATCTTTAGTATAGAAATAGAGCAATCTTTAGTATAGGAATAGAGCAATCTTTAGTGGATGTCAAAGCCGAAAGGTTGTGCAATGCAACTGTCTCTTGCAAGGGTCGTGGGAGCGTTTTATATTTTAGGAAGTGCGATCTAGACTTATGGGAACTTCGTTGAGATTGCTCCTAAACAGATTTTGTCGGTAATTCTTAGTCCAGCTTCGGAAAGACAAGTCTGCAGCGAGTTTCATGCTGGGGGTGTAAAGCAGGATGACTCCAGACCCCCAATGAATTGCCTGATATGGTTCCATACCCCCTTTGCTTAAGTCCATTTAAGTCCTATATGTTGACACTATTACTTAATATACTTAGTTTAATACATACTTTAGGTATGAATGAATACATACTTTAGGTATGAATAGCTACGAATAGAACATACTAGAAAGTAAAAGCATTGCTAGTTTTATAAAGTTATTTTTTTTTACAAAATGAAAAATGTAAATAACAATGAGTAATTTGTTAAGGTACAAATATCCGGAGATCAAGTCCCATATCCCCAGCATGTGGTTCTCATACCCCTAAGGGGTATGGATACCCCCTGTGAAGAACCCCCTGGTCTAGAGTATGGGAGCCGTAACTTGTATTGGTCATTCCACCCACGCAGACGCATCCAGGGGGCTGTACAACAATAACATTGACCCTTTCCGGACGCACACTGTCCATTACGCTTCATTAAGGGTACTACGTCTATTGTTAGGACCACCTGTGCTTCGGATTAGGAGAGGCTACCAAAGTGTAATGATGACCCCGGTTGACCCTATTACCCCATCGGGTTAATGGAATTATGGCTTCTCAGCTTCCTACTCAGTATCACAGTTTGCCTTCGAAGCCTCTACGTTTTCTCTTTTCTTTTTCCTACGGTTGGATATGGCGTTTGTTTTTATTTTTTTTTTATTTTTTTATTTATTTTTAGTAGGCTGATGGATAGAGAACCTCACTCGCTCCCCCATAAAGAATGAGCAGCAGTGGTGTGTCTGTCTAATGGTATGTTACAGCTTTTGCAGTAGACCATAATACCTTGTAGGCTGCTGCTTAATTCTTCAGGCACAAGAACTTCGTGTATAACAATTTTCGCTTACGGAAAATAAGTTAAGTATATCTTAGTTTTACCAGACCACTGAGCTGATTAACAGCTCTCCCAGGGCTGGCCCGAAGGATTAGATATTTTTACGTGGATAGGAACCAATTGGTTACCTAGCAACGGGACCTACAGCTTATTGCGGGATCCGAACCACATTACATCGAGAAATGAATTTCTATCACCAGAAATAAATTCCTCTGGTTCCGCGTTGGCCGAACCGAGAATCGAACTTCAGACCACCAGATTGGTAGCCGAGCGTGAAGTCCACCCGTCCAACGGGAGACTTTCGCTTGCGGAGAGCACGTACTTGCATGTATACATACGTGCGTTTAAATTTTATATTTTTTTAACACATGTAACGTGCCTTCTCGCCGACATCCACAATATGAAGTAAGTGCGTGTGCTTTTTCTTCAATATACCGTACATTTTGCTTTAGGAATGCGTCAACGTAAATCAGCTCATTTTTTCGCTCACCTGGCGAGAAGTCAATCCTCTGCTACGTGTTGTAGTGGAGAAACTTCATGTAGCCTTTGACGGCGGTGACATATGGGTGGCACTCCCTCGTTCGTGCTTTCTTTCCTTCCTTCCTTTCCCAAGCGTCAGACACCTGTCACCTGATTGTCAAAGTCATAGTCCCACCCCCCCCCACCCCCCCCATCTTTGCTCCGCCACCACACCCCCCGTCTGCACATACCGGGGAATGAACTCAGCAGAGGGAGGACCTCTTGCAAGCATGTGGGGCACACCTGTATGACACACGGGCTTCTCTCTCTCTCTCTCTCTCTCTCTCTCTCTCTCGTTAAAAATCGTTAGTATGTTTTCCGTTTTGGGAATTGATTTTTCTCTCTATAGCCGTATAAATCAATTTAGGATAACTTCTCGTACAGGAAGCGTAACAACAATTTTTTTCTTTTACCGTACAATGTTTTCTTTTGTTTTTTTCTGCCCGTTTTCTATTTTCGAACTTGGTAACTTACTTTAATTTGTATATTTCAGAACGCTTTTTGTTTATTCGTAAATCCTTCTGACGTTATATGTATATATGTGTATGTTTGGTATACCCTCAGGCGGATACGGTTTTTCCAGAGTTATTTCTTGCGGTCAGGCGAGGTTTTTTTTTCATCCCCCTTTGGTCTTTGATGTTATTACAGAGAATATCTGTGCGTTTGCGTATGTCCATAGGAAACAAGCTTTGAACTGCAAGATGAATATGCATGGCCCCTTCGGTTGAGCCTCTCCCTGTGCATGTGCGCGACAGAAAATGGTCCTTGATCTATATAAATGCATTCAATCAAATCCTATTGGCGACCAAATCGGATCTGACACTTTATCAAGGTTGATTTTGTTAGTTCTGATACATATGCAAACTAACCTCGGGGAATGTAGCAATTACGACTGTATTGCACTGAGCCTCGTGGCCTGGTCTTCCACTCAACCCAAGCTGCTCCCACCAGCAAAACTCTATTAGGTTGATATTGCTAGTATTAATATATATGCAAATCACCCTCGCAGCAAACTGTGGCTCAGCTCTGTGTTGCTGCCAGCTCCTCCCGGTCTCCCGAGACGTTCCGGCAGAAACGTGCTACCCATCGCTGGTTTTTGGTTGGTATTCCTTAGCATTCCTGTGTTCTTATTGGCCTTGGGTATGACGTTCCTTGTCAGTATATATACGAATTTAACTCTTCCTCCGGGGTCTCGCAGGGAGGCAGATCATAGTCGCTCAGGGCCGTTGAGTTGATTTCGTTCGCTTCTCTGTAGGGAAGATCAGCCTCTTGAGCGCGAGACGTTTCGCTCGTTCTTGCCCCGACCCTTCTGGACCGAAGGGAAATTTTCCGGAAATCTTGTAATATCGACTTGGTGATTCATCTCGTCTGCGTTTCTTTTTGCACTCAATTATGGTTTAGTATTGCAATCATAACGTTTTAAACTCTCTGCTGAATAATAAAATGCAAAAGTAGCCCCCCCCCCTCTCTCTCTCTCTCTCTCTCTCTTCTCTCTCTCTCTCTCTCTCAAATGATAATTTTGTATTTACATGATTATTTGCAATATAGCTGCACAGGAGGTGAATACATTTGATATTTATCGGCAGTGATGAAAACCTAATGGTCAGGTCATTTGAGCAACATATTTTAATGTTAATTGATTAGCATGGCTGCTTATATATTATTGTACGCGTTTTTTAAAAGTAAAGAGACGATTCTTTATTCTATCTTCTAATCATTCTCGTCGTTCTTCTTCTCGGGAGTGACATTTCTCTACCAGAAAGAAAATATAGCTTAATTAAGCTCAGAAAGACGCAAACAGCTTTTTTTAAAATTATTTTTCATCGCCAAAACGTTTTGAATTCTTCAATATTTTAATTTTATTCGTGAGTGGTCGCCCAAGAATATTTAAATCGGCGGGAAATACCAAATATAAGTGGCTGGAAGTTCAGTTTTTTTTTTTTTTTTTTTTTTTTTTCAGCCCGTTTAGTCCCGTAGTTACCAATAGTTACCAAATTGTATCCATCTTCATTTGTCTCGGGTTTTGAGTAGTTGCAAGAGAGATTACTAATTAGACGAACAGCTTGAGGAACAAAGACGTTTCAGAAGGTTTGGTCCATTCATTTCAGTTTCTCTTCTGTTTATTTTTTTTTTTATTAATCTAAGACTTGAATGGTTTTTGGTGTTATAACCAAAATCACGTTTCTTGAAATTGTAAATGAGTGTTTCGTTCACTTGACCGGCAGCTATTGATTCCGTTTAGGTTCACTCGGTTCGGAATCCTCAATAATCTGTAGTTAATAGATTATATTATCCATAAGATGTATGTTAAGGTTGAAAACAGTAGCATCGAATACAGCCATCAACCCATTTTTCAGAAGTAATATGTAAGAATTTGAACTGCCTTTACTGTATGAATAGTAATTGTAAATCTATCAATCTTCCAGTTTACTAGCCTTCCTTTTGAAGTCTGATATTTTATTTTTTACATAAGATGCTTCCTTGAAGTTTGTAAATATGAATGGAAAATGTATTGATTATTAATCTCTCACGTTAACATTAGCTTTTTCTTTACGCTTACAACTGAATCTGTTAATCTTAATCGTAAGTCAGTTTTTAATATCAGTTTTATCACTTAGCCGTTTCTTTGTGTATTCTCATGTCGAATTTATGTAACTCGATCGTAATGGGTTCCTATGAACGATTTTTAATATGGACATGAAATGTGTTTTTTATCAAGGAACAAGTTATTCTTGACCTATAGCTTAAGTGCCCCATTACTTTGGAACGTTAACCTTGACGTAATTTGTGTTTGAATCTTCACTTCCAGAGTAATTCTCAATTCTTGTTTTAAAAATACGGAAATTCATTTAAACGCGCCGGTTCCTCCGGCTCCCTACATCGTACTCTCTCCCCTTGCCATCCCCACTCCTCTTCCTCCACTCGAATGAAATAACTATTTGGTAACCCTGCCGGCCCTTTTTTTTTTCTTTCTTTTTTTTATTTCATCTCGTGATTCTCTTGCCTGTATAATTGAATAGTCTCTCAAGTATTAAGCGAAAGATCCCTCTTTTAAATTGTTTTTGCAAAAGTCCGATTTCCATGGGATGGATATCTCGGCCTTGTGATATTAATAGACGCTCAAACGAAAATCATGGTGTTTTTAAGTTTGCCCACCCCTTTTTTTTTTTACCTCATTCTAATTGCCTCTTTGTTTTCTTTGTTTAGTCCTCGTTCAATTTACATAACTTATAGGTCTGTGTATGTAAACGGAGGCATAGCTATAAAACTAACACATTTAGTACCAGTAGGTTATGCAATTGATAAGCGATTGACATTTTGCCATGGTTTGGCGGTAAAAGGGAAGTCGTGTAGGATAGTTATTTATTAAACGTTCGTTTAGTGGTGTTCGATATTCTTAATCCATAAAGCATTTCTAGTTATTTTTTGTTGGTTTGTAAATAATATTTCTCATGTTTTAAAGTCATCCATAAACCATTCCTTCAGTATTTTCTATTAGCGTTAAAATCTTCTCTAACCAATATGCATTTTGTAATACAACTTGAAAATTATCTTCATGTTTTGCAACGGTTTAAGCAGTGCAAATTGTGAACTTTTCTCATTAGGTTCGGCGGAAAGTTAAAAACTAATGCATATTTATTCAAGGGAATTTTAAGTTTGTGAAATTTCTGTGTGTGGGATTTAATGGAGGGAACATCCAGTGGTATGACCATAAGGGAAATGCAAGGTGGCAGGTGTTTTGTAGATAAGAGAGACAATTACATTCATAAATTTACCATTTAGGCAAGAGAAACAAATATGCAAAAATACGTTTTAAACACAAAAACGCACACGCGCGCATACACTACATACATACACATACACATACACATATGTATGTGTGTGTGTATTCGCGCCCGCCCTTGAAACGTATTTTTGCATGTAACGATGAACCCTTGTCTTTGTGAATTTTTTCTGGTGTAAGAGACAGAAAGAAAAAAATCGCTTGCATTTTTATTCCGTATTTCAAACAGAGTATTGGAAGGTTTCCTCCATTTATAAAACTTTGCACTTTGTGATGTGCCAAGTCCAATATCAATTGGATTGTAGGTCAAAAGGGACCACTTTATATCAATTTAAAGCGATTGCTTAGCGGCATGACTTATAACGTGGGACAGCGGACGTTTTTTTGTATGTATTGTATGTGTGTGTATGTGTGTATGGAGCTTGTGTGTATGTGTGAACTGACGTTCATTTTTACATATGATATATACATAATCTGAAATTATATTCTTGAAACCACGACCCGAAGGCATGATCACGCAGGCCAGACTGTTTAGATTCAGTAGTAATATAAATATATATATATATATATATATATATCATATATATTAGATATATATATATCTATATATATAATATATATAAAAGCATTAAGCTACAAATGCCCTTTAATATCCAATGTATGTTAACATGCTAGAAGTGGATTTATATCGATTGTAATTACAAATACTAGAGTTCGACAGTGATTTTTAGGTGGGAGTCGATGTCAACTTAAACCTCACTTGTTGGCCTGGTTGGTTAGGGCGCCACTGCAGTCCTGATTTCTCTATGCGCTGGTTCGAATCCACGTGAGGATAAAATCAGTATCAACTAAAATATACTCCTTCGGTTAACATATATGAAAATATATTATTTCCGTGGTAGAGCGAATTGGATATTAAAGGAGATTTGTAGGTTAATGCTTATATATGAATCACTGTGATATGATAAAAAAAAAAAAAAAAAACTATATATATATATATAATATATATATATAGTATGTGTAAAAAAAAACAGTTGTATATATATATATATATGTGTGTGTGTGTGTGTGTGTAAAAAAAACACGCACACACACACATACAAAGAACGAAAAAAAAACAAAAAAAAAGCCACGCTTTACCCAGATAAACTGCCACTTCGTACTGCAGATATATATATATATATATATATATATATATATATATATATATATATATATATTTATATATATTATATGTATGTAATTGTGTATATATTCACATATTATATATATACATACATACATTATATATATAGTTAGTTTTTCGTTATATTCCGACATTGGATATACTGATTCATATGTAGACTCGTGATCATTTAAATATATTTTTCCGCGAAAGCATTGGCAGGTAAATTGTCTGATTTTTTAGTATTGCGTGCTATTGGAAAAAAAATATCTGCGCCTAGAAATGAAAATAAGTTGCTGTGCTAATTAATATCAACACTCTTGGTTAATATTGGAATTAAAAACAAAAGAGGAGAGAGAGAGAGAGAGAGAGAGAGAGAGAGAGAGAGAGAGAGAGAGAGAGAGAGAGAGAGAGAGAGAGAGAGAATGTCTAAATCACCATGATTATTTAACTTGTGTTCACGTGTACCATGCTGGCATTCCGTTCCCTAATAAAGCAGAATAATGAATCTGTCCACCACCCACATGACTGCTATTACAGATCAGAGACATTTATCACCCACTGTACAAAGCTGTATTCCCTTTTGACCACGACAAAGAAACGTTCTCGAGTTGGCCACACTTGGAATGCCCCTGTACCCAAGGCACCACAAGAATATATCTTCCTCAGCCCTTGGAAAAGAAAATGATTTCTACAGGCCGGGAGGGAGGGAGAGTTTCGTCAGGTCACAGGACGTTGCGTTGGAGCGGGGCATTCGCCTGGGTATGAAGGGTACAGCCTGAGTCCATTGGGTTAAAGAGCCTCTTGGCCCTCTGATCAGTTCTCAAGATAAAACGGCAGACGAGTTCATCTGAGGAAAAGTGGACAGGTTGTTTTAAACTCTATGAATAAAGTCTGACTTAGTAAGCGAAGTGTCATGTGAATTACATGTTTTTGATTAAGTAATGAGCTTGTTAGAAAGAGTTACAATTTACACTTCCTCGGTAAATATCTAATGGAACCTTTTATTCAATAGATTTAATAAGTTTGTGGGAACCGGCAACTGGTGACATGTCAATATTACTGTATTTCGTTGGCGTCGTTGTGGTGCAGTTTACAGTAAAGATAAATCGATCTTTGCTTCTATTTGGCTCTTGAATTCGGGTCTTTGGGTACCAAAAGTTAAGTCCTTTATAAAAAAGAAAGAAAAATCTGACGATAAGGAATTTCCCGCCATGATAATGAAAGTTTTCTAAAGCCTAATGTGTAGAAGGAAGTCGTGCGTTCATGCATTTGAAGTAAAGCAAGTTGTACAAGTTCATTTTTTCTGCATTTTCCTTCATTTGTTTATATATTGGCATTGACAAGAGATTGCAATACGATTGTCGTGGAGATAACGAACACTGTCCCTCCCCCTCCCTCGCTGTTGGAAAAAAAATCTTTTGTCCTATTCTTTTGATGATAACAAAAGGATGTTTTACGTAAAAAGGCTTTGTAAGAAAGTATCGGCATTCATCATTGTTTTACAAGCAGTGTCTGTCATGGGATAATGGCGTCACCGTTGTTATTTCATTGGATTTACTTTCGGGAATCCCAAGAATGCCCATCTCGGGTAGGCTCGCTCCGGAGGAGTCCATTGTTCTTCTTTTGGATGTTTATACTATTCCATTTTAAGGAGCCGCGTCATGGCGGTATCTCTTAATCCATAAAGGCAGACAAACGCTCTTGTTTGAAGTGCTTTCGGGGCCTTTTGTTGACTTTGTTAACTTAAATAATGCCGGTACAACAGCGCCTACTTTTGCAAAAGAATCAAAGCTGTATAATTTGAGTGATTTACTTGAAGATTTTTTTTTTCATTTCCCATTTTCTTTGTTCGTTAGTAAGGAGCTAAATGAGAATGGATGTTGATTGAGTTATTATACACCACTGAGGAAAAGAACACGTTTTAGCTAGGGATTTTTAACTTTAGTAGATTTTAAATCTTCAAACAAAGACGGACGCGCTGACCCTAAAAAGGAAGTCGTACTCTCTCTCTCTCTCTCTCTCCTTTCTCTCTCTCTCTCTCTCTCTCTCTCTCTCTCTCTCTCTCTCTCTCTCTTGCCGCGTGCACACTCGCTCGTACATACATGGTCATTTTGTATTGTTTAAATTTGCCAATGAATATATCGGACTGTTTGATATTTGAAGAATGGTGATCATTCTGATATAGAAAAAGGTCAAGGTGAAACTGAAGGTTTGAGTGGCAAGAATAGCGTATTGTTTTCTTTCACGTGGTAGACATTATCTGTAATGAACGTAAAAATAAGATGCATATCGTAGGGTATTGCAGCCTTGAGAATGATGTGACATGAGGCAAGGTCATAAGTTTGTATTTTTTTCCCAATCATATTCTTTCCTTCTGTGTATTTTTCGTCAATCATATTGGGTGTAACAAATATATTTATATAAATGTAAATGTATATATATGTATTTATAGTGTAAATATGTATATGTGTATATGAATATGAGTATGTATATTAATTAAAGCCGAATGTCAGACATTCGAAACCTGATCGGACCAGATGCGATCAAATGTCGAACCCTTTGGGTACAAGTTATTTCAAAGGGTATTTATGCCATATATAAATATATATATATATATATATATATATATATATATATAATATATATTATTATATATATGTGTGTGTGTGTGTGTGTGTGTGTGTGTGTGTGTGTGTGTGTGTAGAATGTACTGGTCACTTGTTTCCAGCTGCATATGTAATTGTAAGAGCCACATTGCACTCTTAACTTCTCAGATTCTTCGAACTATTTTTTTTTATATACGCTTGTCGATACAAACCCTTGAGATCCAAGTGTAAGAAATGTGAAGAAATTATGACGTCCAGGAGCGGGAAACAAACCCGGGTTACCATAATGACGAAGAGTGGTTAAGAGGATATAGTGGCCGTTACAATTACGCACTTTTTATATATATATATATATATATATATATATATATATATATATATATATATTATATATATGTATGCATGTATGTATGTATGTATGTAATGTGTGTGTTTTTTAACACAGAAATGAACTCTTCCAACCCAGGCATGGGTTCATATCATTATCAGATACTGTTCCAGAGTACACCACCTTCCTGCTCTCCGCATTTCTACTTCTCGGTTGGCAATAAAAGCGTGAAAACGTTCCAGCTGAACAAGGGAGAGGGCGTGGATCCTCAAGGAGCGACTAAGAGCGAATGCGGTGTCTGTCATTACGCTGAAATTGAGTTTCGCGATGGATGAGCGTAATCTGCACAAAGTCTCATTGTTTTCGGTGCTCTTTATAGCAGTAATCTGTCGAGACGCAGTTCTTGGAAAAGGAGAGAGAGAGAGAGAGAGAGAGAGAGAGAGAGAGAGAGAGAGAGAGAGAGAGGTTGTTCTTTAACTACGTAATGCTACTGAATCTATGTAGGTAGAGAAGGAGAACCATTTGACATCTAATATCCTCCTTGCCGTCACATCATTCGTCTTTGTGTGGGAACTTCAGAATCGTGATACTCCAGGAATTGTCTGAAACAAGACCCTTTAGGATCTGAATGTCTTGACTGATTGTAAGAATACCATCACTACAGCCTTCATCTGGAGAAAGTTCAAAAGTTATCATTACATCTCAATAATGTCGCATTCGCTGTACCCAAGAACGTCAGCTTTTGTGGGAAGACCTGCGCCTTGAGCATAAAACCTTTACGTTGTTGGGGGAAATAACGTCACTTGCTGACCTAGCAAACCAGGGGCCTTCATTGTTTATTTGTAGGTGGCACTTTGTGAACTGCTCTACCCTCACAGCCAACATTCTTTCCATTTCTTATTCAAAATCGTACCCACCCCATAAGTTTTCAGATTATTGCTATAATATTCTAAAAGCTTAAGCGTATCATATTTATTGGAGAATGGTCATGCTGCTACTTATTCATTAACGAGGAAATTGGCTTTACAGAGTTTGAAGTAATCTTGAATTTTCATCTGTAGGAAGACAGATTTTCCCTAAATGCATGTTAGATTTTTCCTAAATGCCTGTTGCATACTTAATCATCAAATTAGCGAATACCACAGGAAAATGATTCGCAGAAATCCAAGCGCTTTCGTCTTTACTAAGACATTGTCCCTTGACTATGTCTTAGTAAAGACGAAAGCGCTTTTTCCTGTGGTATTCGCTTATTTAATGAAGTCACGTGATTCTACTGTGATTTTTTAAGCATACTTAATCATCGTGAAGAAAGATCAAGATCTGAGCTGTCAAGAACAAAATTCGTTTCTCATGATGATGGCAGTGTCTCGGTTGAGGGATGTCAGGATGTGTATGTAGTTTCGGAGGAGATGACTCCCCTCAGTTTTCTCTGATCTGAGTAAAACGAGGCTGTCCAGCTGCATGTGCCTGGGGCGATTGTCATCGACCACCGCGGCCCCAAGGAGGAGATAAAATAAATCTTATTTACTTTTGGTATTGATTCATTTGTCATGTACCGAAGTCTGGTTAAGGGACACCAAATCTCCCCCTGGATCTTGCCATTAGTGTATTCTGGCCGTGGCGTATCCCATGAGCTCCCTTTCTTATCAGTGTGCGGAATTGGCGTAAATATATACATAGACGCGTAATCCTCTCTCTCTCTCTCTCTCTCTTCTCTCTCTCGCTCCTCTCTCTCTCTCTCTCTCTCTCTCTCTCATTTTCCCTTAGTACCGACAGTGTAGCGGGCCTATCTGTCTGCTCCTCGTGTCTCATTGGCAATGTGGGACACGTACGGAGATTCTCCCGACTCGTTTTGTTCGTGTAACAGAAACTGCAGCTCGTTTCTTCTTCTCGCATTTATCCCCATTTAGGTGATTGGGGGGCGTTAGGCTTATTGGGCAAGAAGATGGATCACACGAAGGAAACTCTGTCTAGTTTGTTTATACTTCAGCCGACCGGCAGCTGCTGCTGCTGCTGCTTCGTGTTTACCTCACCCTTGGGCAAAGCTTCCGTTATGTAATATTTGTAGACCCTCTGACTATATAACTCATTTCTATTACGCTGTGTTCACGGTCTTCTCTTGGCATGTCATATACGTAATGGGTGTCATGCACAAGCTATGAGTTCATTCACAGTGCAGATAAGGGATCCATAGTGTTCGTATTTTCCCCTTATTCATCATATAATCACCTGTCCTGTAGATGAGTCTTTGATTCTGTTGCATTTAGATTTGTAATTCTAAACTTTTTTTCATGTTTATGTCAAATTCTCTCTCTCTCTCTCTCTCTCTCTCTCTCTCTCTCTCTCTCTCTCTCGTAATAATGATAATAATAACACAGCCATTACTTTTCAATTTGGCAGATTACACCTTATTAGTGTTGCAGTATCCTTCCACACCCTAGCAACATATAAACACGCCCTGCTCTATTACCGCTAGAGATGACACATGAGCCCGACATTCTCTCTCTCTCTCTCTCTCTCTCTCTCTCTCTCTCTCTCTCTCTCGCCATTGCTCCCACCCATAACCACCACCTTCGATAAACAGAAACATGAGAGGTTTTTTCTCCCAACTCGTGGGATTATTTTTCCCTTCCCTTCTGGTAAGATAGGTAATGGGATGATAGAAGGGACGATAGGATAGAGGGAGAAGGGGAATATTGAAGAGATAAAAAGGAAGCTGATAACTAGCGATAGGGTGTTTGACAGATATGCGAGCGAAGGAATCGGAAATGAGAGTTTTCGGACAATAACAGATGTTGTGTTGGGGATCCCCCTCAGGCAGAAAAAAACCAGTTGTGAATTTACAAGTCATTTTTGTAGTGACGTTCACTCATTGGGGGAATGGGATTGCTTGTGCGTTTGTGACGTCACGTAAATCTCACGCAATTTTGTTTGTGTGTCATCGTGGATATTGTTTTACGCCTGGAGATTCGTTATCTGTAAGGTGTCAGTGAATTTAGAAATGAACTAGGAGATTTTAGTGGCATTCAAATAAGTAATGGTTTACAGGAATTTTAGTAAATATATGTAAACATAAAATAATGTTTATATCTACAGATTAATTTCCAGGAGGTAGCATGGCTTAGATAGAATGTAGCATTATTATTACGTTTTGAATTATTTTTTGTGAATACTGTTATTACTAATAGACAGCAGATTATTGTCAAGTAGGATGTTCCTGTAATATAAAAAAAATTAAATTTTTTTATATATATTTTCACCTCTTTACTTTTTTGAGGGGCATTTTATCAATCATATTTTTGAACGTGATCATTCGTTGGTGAATAAGAACAATTATTATTGTTTGTGAGAATTAGATATGTATTCAAGGCAAATGAAGCTAAACAAACAAGCAGTCATAAACGACTAAAATTAGATGTTAAAAAAATGGAATGGGGGAAAAAACAGTCGTTGTCACTCACAGAGGAGGAGGAGGAGGAGCCAGACAGCGGAGAGAAAGAAAGTCTGCCGTCTCTCTTTCACTTTCATAATGCCGTGCAAATAAGATGTCAAAATGATTATGCAAATTGGAGGGTGTATGGTGAGCCAAAACGAATGAGCCTAAGTTGAAACACAAAATATGTCGTGTTTATATGTTAATGATGTCGCAACGCGGGAAAGGAGGGATGGGGTGGGGGGGATGTCAGACCCCTCTTACTCTCGTCCCCACCCCCACTGACAATTTATTGGCCGTCCCGACCGAGCAGATAGTTCCAACTGGTAGGGCCCTTGTGAATCTAATTTGGATAATGCACACACTGATATGCCGTTTATATGGTGAAGTAAATGTCATTTATTAAAGAGGACAATGTATGTGATGAAGCTGAAATTTCTATCCTTATGTTATCATGTGCTGCTGTCAATTCTTTGTACAAGAGTGACATTTGCGTTTAGTACAATTTTTTTTATCTTATCTCAAATACCATCTATTTGGTATACTTCGAGATACGGTATTCAGACGTATAGCAAATATGCAGAATTTTAGGCTTATGCTATTGTTAAGTTATAAGTGTAAAGATTTTTCTATTAAAATGTCCATTTATATATATATATATGTATATATGTCTACTGTGTATATATATATATATATATATATATATATATATATATATATATATATATATATATGTGTTTGTATGTATAATATGTTTGTATGTATAAATATACATACATACATACACACACAAGAATTGATATGGAACATACATGTTGTTTCAACATAGTTGCAAATATTCATGCTCGAACTTCTTAGGATTACTCAAAATAGCGTGTAGTGGATTATATTCAGATAATTATGATCATTATTGAACGTGTATAATCTTATTGATCTAAATGTCTTTTACATAAAGGATTTAGGATCACTGCACGTTTCCTCCAACTTAAGTCAGAATTATTCAAACGACGGTAGGATGGTTATTGTCGACCTGTTTAAAATCTCCTGGAACGCGCGTTATTTGCGAGTCATTCCAAATATAATATTCCCTGACCTTTATGTTGCTATTATCCCATGAGGGGCACAGTTTGAGAATCTATACGCTGTGTTTGCAGAGCAAACAGGTTTTTTCGAACTGATGTCCAACTCTTCTGCGTCTATTTGGTCACTAAATGGTATGTCTATTGTTTTTGCTTCTTTTCCCTCAATAAAAGGAGAATTTATCCGGAGCCCTTGAACCTAAATATTCTCCCGTTGGTGGTTATTTATACGTTTCTTTTTTAGTTGGCTGGGAAGTTCGCCAGCTTAGAATCCATTACGGTTTGCGTATGTAATTCCAGACATTTGTTGCAGCCCATGAGGTAATTTTTTAAGAATGTCGATTTGGTGAATAAAGGCAGCAGTCACCAGCATATTCGTATCCTAGAGCATATGAGTTTGTTATGTTTTATATATATATATATATATATATAATATATATATATGTATAATTTAATGTTATATATATTTATATATTTTA